>NW_024472088.1:0-50000 GCF_017654505.1 Polyodon spathula | reverse complement strand
GGAGCCTGTTGTTTGCACACAGACATAACAGGGGCAGCAGCCAAGCGATAAGACTCAGCGGGAGAGCCAACACAATCAGGCAGACAGAAAGGTTTTTAACAGGAACATTTTGTCAATACAAATGGCAGTTCAAATACGAAGAGACCAAAGGTGTCAATCACTAACCAAATAGCCTCCAGTAGCAATATACTGGTACTGAGAGACAATGCCCAGGTACAAAACATAGGTAGACATGCTGATATTTTATCACAATTGTATAAAGGTTTCCCATAGTAAAAGCATAGCAAAGTGTGATACAGCATAGGGGAAACAACATTATAAGTCACCCTGGAAAAGGACTTCTGCTAATAAATAAATAATAATAACAAAAAATAAATAAATAAACACATGCCAAACCATTGTAAATGCACAGCCTAACCATAGGAAAATCATGGGAAAATTGCATAATTTATAAGGGAATACACAATAGTAATCCATACTGTTAGATATCTCTTTACTAGTTTAACCAGGGCAGACTTCTAAGAGCGACAATGAACACCCCCAAGTGTGCATTTCTACCACTGCACAAAAGAGGCAGTGCTGAAAGCCCGCAATGCATCACACAACCCTAGTGTGCAACTGTATCAGGATCACTTCTTATAATCACATGTTGTGGATTCTACTAGGGGGCTGGGTGTTAGTGTTCCTCTGCTAGCAAATAGAATATATCTATTTAAAAATAAGAAAATGCCACCCTGTTTATATCTGAAGGATAGCAGTGCAGTAAGGATAGCTTGTGGCAAAGACCTCGCCTTACTGCACACCTCCAATCAAAAAACACATCCAGGATGGCAAAAAGAGGCACAGTAAGCAGTGACTGCAAAATGCCAATGCTACCCTTTCTTTTAAATACTAGGAATAATAAAATAAACTCAATCAATTAAATGAAGTGTCGAAGCATTTGTCATTGAGTTTTATACATTGCTAAATGTAGCATCGTTGAGTGTTTAGAGTTATGGATTGCACTTTAAAATACACTGCCTTAATAATACTAATCTAGTGACCTGATCCTAGAGAACATTAAGCCAGTTCAGACAGCTTGTTTGCCTGTCTGCTTCCGAGTAACTCGCAGATGCTGAGCTGCTGTAGATGTGTTCTGTCAGCAGAGCTTTTATAACAGCAGTGAGAAAAGGAAGAGTGTCATGCTGGCTTCAACAGCAGCTCCGCGGCCCCAGCTGATTGGGCACCGATGGCACCAACTGTGTTAAACCCTCAGAGATGTGTTAAGCTGTGCCACTGTGCCCTTGTGCCAGTGGGGGGAAGGGCACAACGCACCTGGGAGCTTCCAGTTAGCAGGTGGTTGGTGCCACTCTTTAAAGCTACAGAAGCACTGTAATGCCATGCCGTTTGTAAAGTAGGATAATATAATGATAAACAGAGATACTAAAACCATGTCATTAAATGTACGTATACAATCCAATCTATAAATGCTGAACAGCACTGTAATTGGGGGATACCATTATATCACCATTATAATAAACAGAAGAAACTTTAGCAGAAACATTAGCATACAGCAGTATTACCAGCACGGAAAGATCTTGACTAAGGGGTATGGTATCACGGTAATGTAATGAGTTACCATTTTGAATTGGTTCAGACCACCGGGATATCAATAGTAGCAAACGCATTCGTAGTTACCCTAATAAAAGTTTACCACGGTACAGTTGAACAGTAACTTTCCCACGCTTTTCCAATGATAATGCTATGTAGTATACAATGGTTTGCCATGTTTTCTGCTCTGCTTTACTAATCCACACTGGGCTTTACATGCTTACCTATGCTTTACCATGTATTCGCTATCATTTAATGCACTTTTCCTTGCTTTTACTATGGGGGATCTTCTATAAGGTTAGGAACACCATACTACTGTACGTTAAGGGCTAACGTTAGCAGCTGTCCATCTTAAAATATAGCTACATGATTCCTTATATACTGTACAGTAGGTGCTGAATGAGACTTATATAGGTGCTGAATAGAGGAGAACCAAGACTTTTTATACATTCCGGTATAAAACAGAAGCTCTAATCAACAATTGCACGATCACATGATGTAGTAAAAACACCAACAAGGGGAGCTTGCTTACAGAATTACTAGCATTGCAAAAATTACAGAAAAATACCATACAATGAGGTACAAGAGGGGGAGTACTATCTGCACTGCAACGTTTCTTCATTTCCCTTTTCTTGTATTGCCAACGTGCAATTCTCCATTTTCAGTTAAAAAGGGATCTGACATTCTGCAGGGAGATTATCTATGCAAGCTGCTGTAGTGAAGCCCCTTCCTTAGCCCTGCAGTATGTGATAGCTGCTCTCCTTTGATAGAATGTGAAAGGACCAGAGTATCTTTAATCAGAGCTGTGCTTGTTAGTGTGTGTGTGTGTGTGTGTGTGCACACACACTAGTTGTTTCAGGTGTGCCATGCAGTGCAAATCCACATGTATCTTTCTTGCTTTCTCTTTCTCTACAACTTTCCTTCTCTCCCTTCTTACTGGTTTCAACTTCTCTCTGCTCTCTTTTTTCTATTGTCTCTTTTTTTTGTGTTTCACTTCAAACCTAACTGTGTTATTTGCATTGTTTGGGAGAGGGCTAAAACGTTGCTTAAGATAACAGAAGTTAAGAAATGGCTTTTGAAATTCTAACAAGCACTCCTTTGTGGCCAGTCAAGGATTTTTCTTAGATATCAATGGAGATCTATTTATATCAGTCAGAATAAGAACTTTCTATAAATCTCATGAGCATAAAATCACCTTTCAAGATTTATGTTGTGTCTGTTTCTTCAGTCTTTCAGGTTTTCATGAACACAGGGGGTCACAAAACACGCACAGGGATTATAATATCCAGGTGGTGAAGTTGCATGGGTCTTCTCAAAGACTTTAAGGTAGATAAGTGAATTCTTAAGAAGATAAGGACATTTATGAATGAAGGTAGAACATTGGCTCATCAGTGCTCGTCTGTTTCCTAGTAGCTGATTGAAATCAAGTCTTAATGGATCCCAGTGATCCCATCAACAACTTGGCTATGTAACCTATTCTATACTCTCACAAGTCTCTGTTTGAACAAGTCTCCAACCCTATGTCCTAATTCTCTACTTAATTTCCAACTGTGTCCTCTGGTCCTGGTTTCTGTGCTGAGCTTGAAGTATTCACTAGGTTAACTTGGTCAACTCCTTCAATTCCCCCCTAATGTTCCAACGAAACGACACTGAATAACCCCACATGACTTGAGCATCATCTAAACCAGGGGTGTCCACTCCTGGTCTTTGTTTCAACCCTGTTCTAAATTGTTTAATTGAACCACTTAAGCTTTTATGCAGACCATGAAGTAGTTAAAGATCTCATTTTACCTGTTAAACCTGGAGTGGAATGACCTTCCAGGACTATGATTAGACACCCTTGATCTAAAGACATTTCAGATTTTGGTTGGCTCATACTGAAAAGGGATGGGACAGCAGTCCAGCTGGGTTACACTTGGATTGAGCAGCACTGTCAATCACCTCCCCAGCATGACCCATGGGACCTATCAACTAGCTCAGGCATGGTGGTTATGTTTTTTTAATTAACTGCTGACCCTCTGGACTTAAGACCAGGCTGGTGAAGTTGTTCCATTCATTCCAGTAAGTTAACCCTAGCCAGGGGCTAAACCTGTGACCTTTTAAGCCACAAGGCATATGTGCTCATTACTATAGTTGTTCAAGTTTGTGTGTGTTTTTAAGAGCATCAACTGGCCATGGCGCCAGTCTCACAGCAAGAAAGCGCCGTGGGACCCAAAGATAACCCCAGAAAAACTAAAAGTATCCAAGCCAAGTAAAAAATAGATAAGATCTTATCCACAGCTTAAGCACAGAATATGATCATTCATAATACTTGTATTCTCTGGAGCAGGGGTCTCCAACCCTCTTCTTGGAGAGCTACTGTGGCTGCTGGTTTTTGTTTCAGCCAATCTCTCAGTTATGAACCAATTATTGGCTTAATTAGTCAAGATGAACGGGTGTTCCAGATCTTTAGCAACTGATTATGTAAGACACCTATAAAACCTGCTGGATACGGGCTCTCCAGGACCAGGGTTGGAGACCCCTGCTTTAGAGTCATGCGACTCCATGTTGCAAAATGCTTATTTATAATTTTAAAAAAAGCCACTGCTTTATTAGAAAATATTAATAACACATTTTTAATACTTTATGAACATCACAACAATGGAAGGACTGGGGAATGATTCAATACTGCTGCCCAAACAACTCATAACCCTGCCCCACTGGGACACCATATCAGCAACTTCACAATGATCAAAAAGAACAGAAATGCTATAACGAGGTCTTGCTCATTCTGGTCTGGTCACACTCTGTCTTCCTGCCACAGTCTCTGCATATTGTACTGTCATGCACTTATCAGACATCATAATGACTCTACATGATGTGCCTTTATTTGTTTTAATGATAAAGTAATGGACCCTCTCCATAGGAATAAGAGAGTTAGACCATTAGAGCTGCACTGACCTGCAGCACAGGAAGCAGTGGTGTGAACTTTTAAAGTATATAGTGATATTGCTCACCCTATAGTTGGTAATAAGTGGAAGCCTCACTCAAATTCCCCATCCGTCTTACCAAGGCCACTCTTGAAAAGGAGTAATTTGATGCTCAGGAAAGGTGATGGATAAAGGGCACAGTTTTGTGACATTGTTTTAATGTCCACTAGAGGCAAGTGTGACAAGGTGAAAACCCCTCACTTGTACATAGTGTTTATTTTAGTGATTTATTTGATGTAAAAAGCTTATTTCATGTGTACTGGTACTTGGTTTCATTCACTCCCATATTATTCAGTATAACATAATTATTCCACCTACTTCATCCAGTAACAGTATAATCTACACATTCATATGGAAATGAGTTCACTTTATTACTATATACATGTTCAAAAGTATTAGTTCTTGATGTTGAATGTGTGTGTTATTTGAACTCAGGAAAGGGTTTATTTTGAGCCTTCATTCGCCTGTTAATTTCCATGTGAGAATGCGACTACAGTGGATGATATTGGGCCTCTGATTAGCAGTGAAGTTAATCAATTTTAGTTTTTGTTTCTTTCAAAAAAGTGCACGCCCTGTGTTTAAAATATAATGAATCTGTTTGTGTGCTGCCTGCCAGACCCAGACCATTCAGCCTTGCCCCCTTACAACAAGGTGGAGACCAACAAATTAATTTTGCTTGCGCCTAGCCCCAGGTGGCTGTAACACATTAAGAGTGTGTAACTACAGTGTAATTACATTGTAACAGCAGTGTAGTTATGCACTAATTCCATAGTAAATCCAGTATGTGTAAATGCGCTGTTCAGACATGTAAAATGTCAGCTGTTGCTCGCTTCTTTTTCAGTTAAACACATTGCAACAACACAACTTGTGTAATTAGTGTGTTACTACAGTGTAAGTACAATGTAATTAGAGACAAAGTGGTACCTGGATGGACACATAGTTAAAGCTATTGACTCTTTAAAGGTCAATAGGATGCAATCTATTCTCTAAGAATATAAAAAGAGATATTTTAAAAAGGTCACCGGTGACCTGAAGCATCAGAGCCAAGGCGTGCGGGGCTCAGACAGCGAGAGAGAGTTTGCTGACTCTGATCATTAGAGTGAGTTCATATAGGAGAGGCCTCATAGAACCCTACGCGGGAGAGCTTTGACAGCCATCTAACCACGACAGGAAACCCGATCTGTGAGCCTGCAGAGGCTAATGGAAAATAACCTGAGAGATAGATCGCAGCGATATGCGGGCTCTAACCTTATCTAAAAATAAAATAGGTCAAGAGCAACTGATGGCGCCACCATTGCTGTACGGCTTGATTGTTCCAGTGCACTGGCCCAGATAAGCAGAGCCATGGCTAGCTGATAAACTGGTCAGTAAACGTGTGGTCATTTCTGAGGTTAAAAGACAAACTTTTTTATATTGTTTTTTGTTAACTCTTGGAGAAATGTTGAAATATACCACTCAGTATCAGTTTGCTACTGCATCTGCTCCATGTGCAATGTGTTGCTATTAACACTGTGCTCTACAAACAGTTCTGCTAGAGTTTCTTCAGGGTAATGCATGCCGATTATAATCGCAATATTTCCAAAAATCTCGGTAAAGGACCATCTTTCACCTCCTGTAATAATACAGCGTGCACAGGCCCTTCCAGGAATGTAGGAGTTCAATCATGTTTAGCGGACCTCCCTTTGGACAGCTGTTTCATGGGCCTAGGGTCATTTTTATTTTATTTAATTGAACTGCTAAACTAGTGTAAGCTGGTTTTAGTTACTCTCTTCAGAGGAGTCAATGCACACAAAGTAATGTCCAAGACAAGATTTCTACACTGAAAATGATTTGTATTTTCTTAAGCGCAGGTTTTGCAGTTTTCGAATACAGGGCTGAATGACATGTGCGGCTGTTACCTTGTGGCACCGCTGTTCTCTTCACTCTCTACCTCTCACTCTGGCTAGTACAAAGATTTTAATTTTTAATTTTGCACAGCAGCGTCAAGTGCGTACGGGTCTTACAATGAACTCTTCAGTAGCATTACCTGCGCAGTACAAAATACAATGGAATTGTTTTGATGTATTCAGAATATTAAAATAATATGTTTTATATCTGTTTAGTTTTAATAACCAGTAAAATAATATGTATCTATCTTGTACTCTACTCAAGTGTGCAAATATTATACCTTGGCCAATGATAGAATATTCAAACTTGCTAATGTCATTAGTTTAGCATTTTAGGATAAAGTGCAGCTCTCTCACACTTGATCGTATTAGTGAAATGAGTTCAATTGTGTTAAAAGCATCTTTAAAGACAACAGTAGCATACAGATTCAATGACAAATGTATTTTCAGTATCTTCAATATTGAGTTTTCATATACTTCTATCACTGGGTGATGTAGAGGTGTTAAGGATCTCTCAATGGCCTATTAAAGGAATGTGCATATGCTGATTTTAGATTAGATTAGATATTGTCTGTGTGTTGATTTGAATGGGGCTAGTTACCACAGGTAAGGTGGAAAATCTAAAAATAAAATTATCTGATGTTGTTTTTTTTTTATTATTATTCTTGTGCAACGTTTTAAATTAATAATTGAATTTACTGCATTGATGTCAAGCCATCTTTTACAAAACCAAAATTCCAAAAATGTTTCAAAAGTAAAAATATGCAGTAAGCTGTTCTTTAATGTCCTCTTCCTGTGGATGAGAGAAGTGAGAAGAGAACTGCTCTTCCAGGGAGTCCAGACAGCTGTGCATCCCTCCCTCCTCCCTACTACTCACAATGAAAGAGATACAAAGGAACAGGAAGTGCAACACGATAGCTTGACACAAATCGAGGCTCTCATTATTCTCTCTATAATAATTCTACAGGAAAAACCATTCCATATAAATCATAGCTTTCTTCTAGCTGATAGGAAGGGACTGTAAGATAGACAGCAACAGAAGCGTACTGTGCCGTGGTCAGAACCAATAAACGATACATACAGTATGTGCGAAATGAACATTTTGCCTTTATATTAACTCAATGGATTTATTAAAACAGGCATTAAGCATGAAACATACTATTGGGATACCATTAGAATCCCAGTGTATTACCATGGAAACTCAGCAGGACTATTAGCAACATTTATCTACAAATATTGTTCCTGATACAGTAGCAACTGGTGCTGGCTTACTATGCCTATTGGGTTCATAAATACCATTGGTATGTCCAAATATAAAAACTTTAGCATAATTGTACAATTGCTGTTGTAGCTGCTGTTATTCTTCAGTACAGGACCACTTCATTGCCTCTTCTGTAGCATTGCAATTGAATATCATTTAAGGGAAAACAAGCAATACCCCTTTTTACATTATTATTAGTATTTTTTTAGCTTTGTTATGCCCAGTATAAAAGAGTAGTCAATATTAAATACAACAGATTGGTCACATGAGCAGTGGTCTCTCATTTCTTCTTTCTGAGACTGTCACAATGGTAAACTTCTGTATTTTATTAATATACAAATCAACAAAATGCAAGCTAACAGCTGTGATGTGCACAATGGGAGTAAGGCTGCTCACAGGCTCTATTATCTCTAACCATTGTTTGTCTTTTACTAAATAGGTAGCTGCCATTAGGCTTGTATTCTTCTAATTCTGCATGCTCGTAATAACCCCCTGCCTTTTTTAACTGATTCCTATCACCGGAACCACGAATTCTGAACCTGATATAGGATCTTGCTTCAAAATGCTGTAAAAGCATTTTACAGAACTGGGGAATAGTCCTGCATTGCATCAACCACCCATTTACTGGGATTATCCGAACAATAGGTGATTGAGTAAAGCAATGAGGATTCCCTCTTGCTTTTAAATGTTCCAAATAAATCCCAGACAGGATATAAGTTAAAATCAACCCCTTAATCTTGTACTACCATTATACAGTCTACTGTTAATGCATTATGAGTATATGAAACAGAGAGGAGGCTGAGTGAGAACCAGTAATCATACACACCACAAACAAGCTTGTCTGCATATGTGGTTATATTATGATTACGATAATAAATATGTTAAATAAATACAACAAATTAATCTGCTATGTGAAGGAGACTTATGCAAACGTTTTTGTTGCATATTGCAGGTCCTCTGCAAGGGGTTAAAAGTTGGCTCCATTTGGTCTGGGTGAAGGCATTCCCAGTCAAAGCACAGACTCTAGTGCTGATCCAATCGCATGACCGTTAATATCAGTAATGAGGTGTAAATGCTGTGGGTTTATCAGTCTGAGTTTCGTTTCATTGTTGTGATCCCCACCCACCTCCAACCCCGTTCTGTCTGATGAAACAGCAGGCCACTGTCCCTCAGCGTCAACGTGAACACAACATTAATCAATTAGTCCACATCAAACCTAATTAACACCACGTTGCCTTTAATAATGCCTCCTCACCCCACCCCCTGCTTTGTGTTTGCATTAGTAATTGTGGATTTAGAAAGTGAAGGAGGAACTGTATTGATGGCACAGCCTGCTGGATCTGAGTCCACCTTCCCCATTCCTATTTAAGAAACCTTCCATTACTTCACAGAAATGTGTTTCCTATGTTATAAACTCATTCGCTTTCCCATCAGTTCCATTCTATTCTTGTTTTTTGACAAACTGTACAGGACTGGCTGTAGGGATTTAAATGTGCCACGTTCATTGTTTAGAGCTTTTTTGTGACCTCAGCCAAATCCTAACCTAAAACAAAGGGTGGGAGGAGAATAATATAAATGAGATGACCCGAGGGATTGTACTAACCCAGGGCTGGGGAGGAACGCGTTACATGTAACGCCTTACTGTAATCTAATCACATTGTTCAGTAACCTCTAACTATAATTGCACCTTTTTCAGAATAGGTAACGAAATGTGGTAACAAATTGAATTTTATGGGAAAAAATAGCATGGTTAATAAAAAAAAAAAAAGAAAGCACTACAGCTAATGCATGGAAATAAGAAAGTGCTTCAACAAGCAAGTCAAATCACACATGAACATGAATATCACCTTGATGATCAAATGGCATCAGAGCAAGGATTAACTCAAGCAGAGACTGGCAGTGGAGCCGAACAGGACAGTGGCTGTATGCTACTGATTCAAACCCCTTTCAATACTGCCACATAATATAGTGTAGTTTTTTGACCAACAAAAGCCTGAATATTACTAAATATGATATACTGATCGGAATTGTAAGTCTGTGTGTGCCTCCTGCCAAATCTGCTCATATTTCAAGTATCAGTAATACATACGGTGTACTCGTTTTGTAGACAATAGTGTGTATATTTATTAGAACACCCCACTGCTTCTGTTTGATGTGTTGTGCATATGAAATCAAACCTCTGTACTGCAAATCTGAGGGGCAGGAATTGCCAAAATTGCCAAATTTGTGATTGTCTAATTTAATTGATGACTTTAATAGGCCTCACATGCAATTAATTTAAAATAGTAAGAGAAAAGCAACACATAACCACAAATGGTCAAATGCATGAGACTTTTTAGAAGTCGTTTAAGGTGCCTAATTAAAGCACAAAGTGGTCTAACGTTTACTTACCAGAAACTGAAAATACGTATTTGTATTACCAGAAACTGAAAATAAACGTTATTGTAATCGCCAAAATTGCTATATTACATGTTCCATGTTCCACAGCAAAACAGACACGTTGTATCAACCCTTCTGTGTTTCATATCTTATTTTACCCAAATAAACTCTGATTATTGTCACCATTTTATATCAGTCTCTTTGAACTGGTATTAGGGTCTGACTGCATATAATTTGTGAATTTGATATGAAAGTGATGGTGGCACTCAAGATCCTCCCCTATTTCAGCTCACCTCAATCCTGATTTGACTCCTGTCTGCAGTTTAGACGTGGTAAAGACCAGCAAACCCATTTCACTGAGTTGGATTCGAACAGGCCTCCAGAGGTCTAACGCTGAGGGAACACAAAGCCACTTTTTCAGGAACAGTGGCTTGAAACCTGGTTCCAGGAGACCTAGTACGAGGCTACTTTGCTGTATCAAACCCCAAGTCTCCCCTGGTGTACTATGCAGTGGCCTGAAACCTAGTCTCCTGAAACCAAGTTCCAGGCCACAAAGTGGCTTTGTATTCCCCCAGCTTTATAAGGCATGCAATGACAGTGAATTGGCTGCTTTGTTGCCTGCAGCCCACATCTTGATGTAAGTAAGGTTTGTACAACAGGAGCCTGTCACAGGGCTGCTCACAGGCTACGATTGCATTTGTTTTCTTTTGTTTTGTCTGTTTTTATGTTATTAGACAATTACTTATTAAGCTTTCCTGACAGCCCGTATCAATTGGCTAAGCACTCCTACAAAGGTTATGCCGTGGTTTCTTCAGGTAACCTTATTATAATGCCATCCCAAAGCTGTCTATCATATGTTTCTGCCCAATTTCTTCACCTTTTGCTCCAAATTTGGAGCTGTTTTAGTTGTCCCTAACTGACCTAAATTAACATTCTGTGTATCTGTTTAGTAGTTTTAAAATAATGTAGTTCGTTTTTTAGAAAAATCTGCTCAGTACAACTTTTTCATAGCATTGAGATCATTTTTGAAAGTAGAACCCACCCCACCCCCCCCCCAGGCAATACAAACACAGTTCTGTCATAGGAATTCTAGACACTGATATCAAATGTATTTTGTTTTATCATTTACAACACGGCCTCTCCTCAAAGTCAGAAAAATGAAGAGACCTCTGTTCAGTCACTGGAAAGGTTAAACAAGACTGAATACAATAGACCCCAAGGGGTTCCAATCATTGTCCTGGAGGGCCATTCCACTGCAGGTTTAACAGGTAAAACGAGACAATGAACAACATCAGGGTCTGGAAGGAGGTTTAATTGGTTCAATTAAACAGTTTAGCACAGGGTTGGAACAAAGATCAGGAGAAGAAAGGCCAACTTTGGGCACCGCTGCCCTAAGGTGTCCACTACTAGACAGTATGTCTTTGTTTCAGATATTCCACATTTAAACAAAATCTTTGAAAACTGTAAATAAAAAAAAATTATTGAAAATAAGTAATTTGTAAAGAAGTTCATCTTTAATATCTACCTATGTAATTACGTTTAATTTGACTGTAAAGTTTGTGTCTTATGTCTTTTGTAACAGTAGAGCTAATTGAATCAATCCAAGTGCTAAGTTCTCCTAGTTTTATTTTCTATATACAACATGGGGCATTAGTATTCTCTCGGGAGACAAGATCTTGTTATCTTCAAACGTGCAGGTGTATTGTGGTCTAGCTAGATTCGAATTCATCGCTACACATTTTTCTAAGAACAGACAAAAATAGAAGATAATTTTAGAGACAGCCAAAATCTGTCAATTCAGCTATGAATAAAGTAAAACATTGTACCTTAATATTCCAAAATGAGCAAGAAACAAGGATAACACATTTCTTTGTGTGGTATGAACAAGTGTTTAATTCATCTGCCATTACCCATTTATTTTTAACTCAAGGTATATAAACAGCCAACAGATATGCAATGTACACAAAGAAAAATGCAAGATATCAGTGTTATCCCAAAGCTTAAAAAGTAGCTTTGGATAATCTTTAGGTCCCCTTAGTTTTTATGATACCTGCAATCCTTGTGAGTGGTTTTATTGCAATGACTCCAGTCTGTGTAAGGAGCTGCTTTCTGGTGTAGTTGCATGCCATGTGTTACACGGTCTAGAACAGCCACAGTGTGTTTATATTAGTAAGCGCATGCGGTATACAGTGCACATCAGCATATTGCCAGCAAAGCAAGAGGAAATCGGAAGATCACTAGAAGATTGTGCTGGCTGTTCTTCTGCAGACACTTTGGCTGTGTTACATTAATCCATAGCAGCCAACTAGAGCTGAAGAGCAACTCCTGAGAACACAATTTTTATCACAATGCCCTCCCCTCCCTTTCTGCTATTTGAGTAATTATAATAAGAACTGCTCAGAATAACTGAAAACAGCATAAGCTGAGACGGTAAAAAATGAAATGTGAAGATATTTATTGCATATAGTTGGAATATGAACCCAAAATCGCAAAGGCAGTCGACACACACAAGCACCTGGAATTCTTTTTTTACGCCTTTCTCAGAATTAGGCATCTCTGCAAACAGCTTAGTCGAAGGTTCACTTTTGTTTCCACTTGTCATTTTGCTACGTTCACAACATTAAAATGGTTTAAAAACAGACCCAACAAGGGTTTAAAAGACATAATAAAGAAGTATAATTTTACTTATTTCTCTGTTTAAAAACAGACCCTATCGAGTGTCGGATTCTGGTCTCATTATAATAACAGGCCAATGCACATGTGTTATTAGCTTGCTCGGCCAAGCAAGATCATCTAATCAGGTCAATAGCTATCCTAGACCATCTCTTTGTGTGTGACAGTCTCAGAGCTAAGAGTGACCCAGATAGAAAAATCAGGCGGTCACTGCAATCTGCTGTCACCGATATTACCCTGAAAAATAATATAGACTATAGAGGGAATGTGTATGGATGCAGCTACAGAAAGGGGGAGGGGGAGGAATCGTTTTCTTCCCTTTCTTCAAAGCCCAGACCCAACAAAGGATGCACAGGTGCACAAATACCCAGCAGTAACTATAGAATCTAGCAAGGACTGTAGCCAGCTATCTTTGCTGGTAATATAAGTTCCATACATAACAATGTAATCTTGTAGAAACAAGTTACTAATTACAATTCTGTTTGTATGAAGAAAACATTGACAGACATTACACATACTAATTGAAAATGACTTACAGTATTGCAGCTTTACATTGTAATACCCAATAGCAAAACAAACAAAGGAAAATAATTGCTGGGTTTTTTTGGGCCTGTGGCAGAGCAAGAACCCTGCCTGTAAATAGTGTTGATGTTTATGTGTTTTGGTGGTGGTTGGCAAGGACAGGAATTAATCCCATCCCTGCCAACCACCGCCAAAACACATAAACACCAACACTATTTAGAGGCAGAGCTCCTGTTCTGCCACAGGGGTGTTTAACAGTTTATCCAAAACATAACTGCAATTTTTAGCCCAGATTGTTAATACGGAAAGCGTTGATTGATTGTTTTGTTCATTTGATTTCGGTACAAGTTAGTAGGAAATCAATTTTAAGCATTTTTTAATGATTTGTAACTATTCCCCCATGTGATGACACAGTTAGTACAGAATGCAAACTAAAGCTTTTTGTTGGTGATTAGTTCAGATAAATCAAACCTATGTCAAAAAATGAAGCTACTCGCGGCAGCAGGACCTATTGAGAATGTCTCTGTTGATTCTGCCTGTATCTGAAGTAGAGGTCAAGTCATGAATTTACACAGTCATGTTGTTCAGTCATCCTTTCCTGGTGCCTATACTATGCATTTACCCAGCTTTACCATGCTTTATAATTCTCATAGCCCCTCTGTCCTAATATTTTGTACATAGGCATAGGAAACTCACTACTTTTTAATAAACTGTCTGTGTGAACTCTATGGGGGTTGGAGAAGATGCCCTGCCAAAACATTACCAAACAGATACATAGTTAAGAAAAATGGAACATGGTACAATCATGGTACAAAGTGGACATAGTTTATCATTTTATATTCAGTTATGTGGACTCAGGACAAATTGGATATTTGCTTAACACCCATGCTTCCTTATGCTCATCCATGCTTTCACTATGATTCCCATAGTACAACTACTGTATGTAAACATTTAGGCTAATAAGAACCATGTCGCAGTGAACTTCAGAAGCAGGCCTGGGGTCAAGCATGGTGAACTACAGACCAGAAGCAACCTTGGTCCACAAATCATATCCCAAAGGCAACTGCACGTCCACATATAAAACAGTGTTCCTCACTACCAGAAATGCAGCCTGCTTCCCTCCAGTACCGCATTCACATGCATGCTGTGAGACGATATGTGTGCCACTGTCTTTCTCTTTTATTTGAAATCCAGAAAACCCACCATTGATTTCCCAGCAATGAGCTCAAAGCGATACTGATATTCCTTTCTCATGTCTGTTTGTAAAATGCTGCACAGGAACTGGATCCTGAGGTTTCACCCTGAACCACAGCATCCCCTCTGTGGCTTCAGCAGGTCCAGGTTTCAGTTTGCTGATGAGCTGGAGAGATTAAGTGTGCAGTAAATAGACCCTGTGGGGGTTTCAAATCCCTATTGGGCTGACAGGCAGTCACTTTGGCAGGCCTCAGCTGTGTTAGATATCCCACAATACTCTAACTTTGGCCGTTATAGACATGTTACAATTACTCACCTAACCCTGTTGCAAGCAAGCAGGGTTGGATCGAGAACCAATCGGATGAATTACCCTTATAAACTGCTAAGGTTCTGTAAAGAACAATGGAAACATAAGGGGTGTTGCAATGGTATGCCATATACAGAATGGCATCACATGTTAAAAACTCTATATTTTGCTAAGCAGTGCTATTGCATCAGGTTGTATGTGTTCCAAAATCTATTCTGTTACCATTGCTGAAGTTGTCTGGCAATAGTTCTGCAAGTGTGGGTAATACAATGGTGAAAGATAGCAGAGTAGCATTTTTTGGTAAGTATATCTATTTCCTTTTTTGCTCAGTTATAATAGCAATAAATGATGACATTCCTAATTACCCCATGCTAAACCGCACAGCTGTTGAGGGAAGAAGCTGATGCTTTTGTAAAAACTCGGGAGCAACAGGTTAAACCTGTCTAATCCGGCATCACTTGAACACAGGAGATGATACAGTGTTCTGGTTTACAGAGGTACTGTACTGTACTTTAAAAAATAAAGGTAGAAGCGACAAACCATTTGAACACTTACTAAACTCTGTTACACTACATACAGGTATACCCTGAAATTGAAGAGTTTTATTCATTCAAATGTAACTTTCTCGATCATGCAAACAAGGATTTTACTGTAAATGCACCATAGCCACAGGACATGTGTGTATTTACACAACATACTTAGTTAAACATCACGTGACTTGGTGTCAGACTGCACTGTCAGATTTATATTGGTTTTGAGCAAACAAATGAATCATGCCTGAGTCCAGAATAGACAGGTTCCAGATTATAGAGGGTGTGTAGCAAAGGAATTGTAAAACCAGAGTCTGCAAGACTATGATGAATCCAAGAATGGTTGAAGAAGTGGACCAAAGTCTGTGCGTTTTCCCGATTTGTGGTAGATGATAGATAAATCCCATGGAGTAAAGGTCAAGTGATCTCATTACCACATGGTCAGAACATGTCTGAAGCTGGCAAAAATTATGACCAGATTTTTCTCAATGTAGAAGGTGACCTCTTAGCATCATTTTAACCATTTCATGCATATGGACCTCCTATGGGTACAGATACAAAAAACTCTCTTCTTGTCTTTATATGAGGACATATAGAAGATGCAAATGCATGATGACCTAATATGAGGATGTCATTTTGCCCTATATAAAGCAATTTTTAATTAAAAATATATTTACTGTGTCCAAACCTACTTTTTTCAGCTATTTTCAAGGCTTTCCACCAAAAATTTGCCATTGATGCGAAAGGGTCGATCAACCCCTGCTGGCTTATTTGGGCTGTAATTACACCCCTGGGATAAAAGCGTGACAAATTACCTTGGATAATTTTGTATGATGATTCAAACAAATTTAAATAAATAAATAAATAATGAAGTGAAGTGGACCTGAACTACAAGTGATCTTGATATCCTTCCTCAGCTTATATTTTTAGCAGTGCAGCGTCTGCAGCTGTAGGGTGTCACCCTGATGCCCTGTGTGAACTTGGGTTCGTGAGTAAGCCTCAGGAACTGGAGGCACACCACGCCCCTGGAAGGTGAATTGGCCTGATAAGCGACAGGGGAGGATGCAGCTGTCAGTTAGCACAAGACAGGGAGCAGGGGATCGGGGAGAGGGGAGAGGGGAGAGGGGGAGAGGGGAGAGGGGAGAGCCGAGCCCAGCTGGCTTCATCTCTCTGCCCAACCCCCTCCATTGTTCACAGGCACAGATGCAGCTTCCCCTTCTGGAAACGCACGATTTGAAAGGCTGCTGAGCTCTCTAGATTAGCAAGCCTGCTGTGGGATCAACTGTTATCAGAGGTTGAACTATTGCTGTTCTCAGGACATCTTATTCTTGGCTCTCACAGAATTCTAACCAGATAATCTGGAATCAGACCTATTTTACCTTAAGCCTGGTAGCCACAATTTTGGACAGGATGTTTTTTTTTTTTTTTGTATTATTATTAGCGTGTGTCATTTTACAAGTACTCTTTGGCAACACTGAAAGACATTGAAAAAAGTTGAAACATTCATCATTAAATTTCAAGCTTTGTTTTAGTATTTTAAAATTCTGTAACATTTTACATTGCATCTAATCACTGTGTATTTGCATAGTAGTTACTTGGTAAATGCTGTACACGTGTACTGACACATAATTACAATGCTATTATGCCCAATTACTTAATGTGCAAACATTTTTGCACGATATATGTAAGCACACAATAGTATCTAGAATATTAATAGTATTTATAATTAAGGATTAGGGTTAGAGTTAAGGTTATATCATGTAAAAAGGTTTACACATTAAGTACATTGTAAACTATGCATAATAATGGAATTATGTGTAAGTACACATGCATTTACCAAGTAAACACTTAATGCAAAGACTTATACAGAATTCAACACTAAGTGTTTAGTAGTTATGGATGTCTGTTATTTTAAGTATTGTATTTCTGTCTGTCTGCTGATCTAAAGACACTTTTCTAAACGAAATATTACACCTCGACTTTGTGATTTCCTGTTTACTGAAGTGAAAAAATAATCTTTATTTAAGTGTACGTGTTACCAAGACTTACTAAAGAGTTTTGCCAGCTAAAATAAGTCATCTTCACCTTAGTATTATCGTCTGCTTCATGTTGCTGATACAGAAAAAATATTATGCAAAACTAAAACTTCTAATTTGGTAGACAAATGTTTCAGCTAGTGTCTACTTAGTAATAAATCGAATGCTTTGCTGAATTAGTACTATAGAGCTGCTAATGTGACATAATCGAGAAAACTCCAGGAGTGTGTTCCACACAATCTGACTGTTTACCAGTGATTACAGGTGAGGGTGGGAGTACTACAGCTGCTCTGCCTGTCTACTGGCTCACTGAAAGCCAATCAGATTAAATAGGCAGGTAATGACAGGCTATTGAAGATTATATGCAGCCTTATTATGATACTTGCTTTGCTATTCTGAGATTCATCCTGAGAATACCAAAGGTAAATTGAAAGTCTGAGATTAATCTAACACTTATACTGTATATTAGGCTGTCCATATGGCTCCAGTTTGGTATAAGAAATGAGACAGGGATGTGAGCTAAAAAAACTTAGCTGACAGAACTGCCAATCTGTCCCCGTGACGCTGCAGCCATATGGTCACCCTATTTAATATAAACTAAGACAATTTTAGTCTTTTCCCCATTGGCCATCTCTGCCACTTGTATTTGTTCTACAAACTATACAAGCACTGGCATTTTAGAAAACCAAAAACCAATCAGTTAAAAGCAAAGCATTTTACTTCAGTATTACTTAAATGCTGGAAACGTAGCACTGTGTTAAATGGCCTACACATCAAAACTGCAACACATTTCCTGGCAAAATTGTGGTTGTATGTGGAAATAGAAAAGTCTTGGCGCCAGTGATAAGGCTGATACCTATTCTAAAAGCAAAAATCTAGCGAGAAACTACTCACAACCATAAATGAACTACTTTTACCAGAAACTGAGCATTTGCAAAAATTCCATTCTGCATTCTTCATTTATTTCTCGAAACTGACATTGAGATGTGCAAAGTAAAACAAGGATCTGTAAAACATGATGTGGTTTGCTGTGAACTTGACTTTAAAATGATGTTCCTTAAAAAAAAAAAAAAAAAAAAAAAGTGGCACTGACAGTCGAATCGAATTTCAAATAATAATAAAAGTGATTCATTCTTTTAAACTGCGCAACGTTCATTCCATGACATGCGCGGAGTGGGAGAAACCCTCGGAATGACTTATGATATTAACCTATTGACGTTGAAAATAACACCCATCAACAAAAGCCGACCACAATCTGAGCAGAGAGAAAGTGTCTAGTGGCAACGCGGTTATTAATTGCGCTCAATCATTACCCGCCCCCCCCCCCCCCAGATTTTCAATCTAAGCACCAAGAGACACACTTGTTTTTTTCAAGAGGGTATGTGTGGAGACACTTGTTTTTCCTTTGACTTTCATCTGTTGTTACGAGTTAAGAAATAGAGCGTCTTTGTTGAATGAGGATTGAGGAAAGCCGCTGTGAAAGGTTTTCTTTTTTTTAGGAAAGGGGGGTTTACTAATTATGCACGGCGATTGTTGATAGCTAGTGCCCGAGTGCAGCTGCACAAAGCTTTGGGAGATGGGAGCCCGGTATGTAGAGACTTGCTGACGCCAGCCTTAAAACTCTCCCATCCATTGAAAAAAGGAAAAGGGCCCCGACATTGTCAGCCCTTTTCGACCCCCCTTGAAAGCACCTGATCCAGCATACTTGCACAGAAACACACACATACTGACAACGTCGGAATATGAAAAAGCAATTATGAGATTTACAGATTAACTCGGCTACTTATTGCTGTTTCCCACAGCCCCCATCTTAAACTCCCCGTTTTGCGGACTGGTCGTGTTATTTTCCGAAGGGTTGTTTTTTAAGTATTTGGTAGATATCCTCCACATCAAAGCGTCCCCAGTTGATATACATGCAGTTCTATTAATTAGGATGCTTTTTGCGGCAGTTTGGTATCTCTCGACAGTACAACTCCATTACCCACCTCCAGTCTCACAACAAGGCCTACTTAACAGGTAACCATGATTTGCACGATTTTTTCACCCGCTTGTACCGCGTCAACAATAGTTTTTTCAGATAACACAGAAACGCTGAACCGCTGCACGCCTCTGGAAGCGGGCGTTTATAATCCATGATTGACAGGAAAACACTCATTCCCTTGCATTAGTCGAGGGCGGGAATTGTGTTGATGGACAGCCCAGGATTTCTGTTCGCTGCGGGCCAGTTGCCAGGGAGACGCGTTGGAGCGGCTGAATAGATGACGTCGGGAGGCTGGCGCCAGGCTGTCTGGAGCAGCGAGTTAGATCAACACAGCTGGGATAGGATAGGGACACACAGCTGGCGAGAGAGCACATTCCTCAACAAAAACAGGATTGTGAGAAAAGGGAAAATAAGACCAAATAGGAACAGAGGGGACACGCTTTGATGTAAACTAAAAATGCAATGGGATGCATCGATTCTTGAAATAGCATGGGGGAGGCAGTGCTACAGAATCTGTTTGAAACCCTGTCCCATGGTACTTATTTTGAAAAAGGAAATGGCAACGTGAATAAACTTAATCAAATATGAACAATTGATGTGATGTGTGAATTAATGATGTGCGTTCAAATAGGGTGTAATAAAGGAGAAAATGCTGAGTTTTGCAGATTCACAATGTGGATATAAAAATGTTTTTGCAAAACTGAGGAACGTATGTTTACTGCTACTTAATATTTTACGATTAAAATCCACATAAACTTCAAATATGTTTGACATTTTGAAGATGCATCGTTTCCTTCTAAATTTCGCAATATTTTATTTAAAAAAAACAAACAAAAAAAAAAAAACATTAAGTTATACTTAAATTGCAAAACACTGAAACCAGTGGTTAAGGTTAAAAATGCAATTTCATGGCATCAAAACGTTTGGAAATAAAATACCAAGCATTTAAGTAACTATACAACACACGGAGACTAATGCATATATACAGGTAAAACACAGATGCACATTTATTGAGTACACAGAACTTGAAGCTTTCAAAAAAGTTTAAAAATGGATGTCTTTTTAATACGGTGCAACCAATTTAACTACATGATTAAAGTTATAGTCAATAAATTATATCACGACTTTTTTTTTTATACAACAAATAGTATAACTTCGCAGAACCACAAGCTTTTACTTTCGTGCAAATAAATAAATAGATAATTCCTTACGCCAGGATGTCTACGGGTCATGTGAACAGCAAATTGGGGAACGAGGCGTCACTAATTATTTACAGGGATGCTGTCAAGTGATTGTGGAACCCCGCTTGTGATTTAGATGCATTGTCTGTATAGTTATGCGGTGCTGACCACTGGGAATGAAGCACAAACACACAAACTATGCTTTTATTATTAAGAAGAATATATTGAAAGACTATGAAATACCACGTGAATGCCTTCAGCCTTTATTTTTTTCCACCTAACCAGCACTGCTAGCTTGTCTGCAGCTTCCTCATTCCTTTAATTATTCTACTATTTTGGGGGGGGGGGGTCTGTCAGGAGCCAATAGAAAACTCCCTCTTAAATAACCCGCCTCCTTGTAGTTTAGAAGAGCCTCTCCATTGGCTGTGGCAGAAAAGTGGGTGGTTAAAGCTCTATAAGAGGCGGTGCTAAATTCGCCGTGTCTTATAAAATAAACCATTCAGCCCCCTGTAGCATTATTTCTGTAGTTGAGAGCTGTTGCAAGCGAAAGGGGGTGGAAAAAAAAGGAACGCAACCTGAAAAAGCAACAACACCAAAAAGGACCAGCAGTTTGACAAATATATTATCTTGCTAAGGAATTATATCTGCGTTGAAGAGATACGCTCGACTTTGTCTTCGCTCTCTGTTTGGTTTACTGTTGTTATTGTCAATCCGAAGGGGAGACCATGAAAGCGATCAGCCCAGTGAGGTCGATGAGAAGCTGCTACGAAGGGGTCTGCTGCATCTCCGAACAGAGCCTTGCCATCGCCCGGAGTAAAACCGCAACGGAGGAGCCTGTGAGCATCCTGTGTGACATGAACGACTGCTATTCGAAGCTGAAAGAGCTCGTACCGAGCATCCCGCAGAACACGTCGGTTAGCCAGGTGGAGATCCTGCAGCATGTCATCGACTACATCTTCGACTTGCAGATAGCGCTGAAAGACGAAGAACCAACTGAAAAGACCCCTGACGTAGTCCTGTCAATAAAGGTAATTATTATTTAACAGTACGATGCGCGTAGGATCTGTGTTGCTGAATGCAGTGATTAACACTAACGTTGTTAATGTGATCGTTGCATCACATTTCCAGTTCAGGTTCAGCTCTGGCTGCTACAGCTTCTTCAATCCTCTTATTCTTTCTTCCACTAGGCATCAGATTTTGGTTGTGACTTCACATCTGGAGATGGAACGAGTTTATGCCATTAGCACACGGAAGAAAACATCGTCACTTACATTTTAAAAGGTGAGTACATTTCCTATTTGAAAATTGTCTTCGTCATATTCCTTGTTTGAGAGTGCTATAATTTTCATTCATCGTTTTGCTTACCTAAATGTTGGATTAAACTGTAAAATTACTCATTTTATACTAAATTATTTACATGTGTGCTATGTTAAATGATAATGCATTGTTATCCGCCTTTGGAGGGAGGACCAACAGGAAGAGGTTTGTTATAAAGGATATATGTCTTGCTTAGGTCCTGAGCAGTGCAGATGTTAGTGCAACACAGCAGCGAGTAAAATGACTCTGCATATCGCCAGGAAGGCGCCAGCAAGCATTTGGTTCACCCTCCTCCAGTCGATCTGAATGCCCTTTTAGATCCATCTGCAAACAGTTAGAAACAGAAGATCGTCTTTCCTCTCTCTTCTGTGGCTGCCAATTAACAAACAGCAATGTGTTGCGTTATCAGTTGGAGGTTAATGCGAGTTAACTTTCTGGCGCCAGCCTGTCTGAGGACATTCGTCTGATCTGCCAAAAAAAAAAAAAAAAAAAAAAATCAAACTGACTCGCCCTTTCTTTCTATTCAATCTGCAGGTGTGGGATAACACATGGCTTCACTTCATACCAGGAGAAAGTGACAGAAGGGGGTGCCTTTGGGCTAGAGAGAAGGGGGTGTGGGGGGGATTAACACATCCCCACAGAAGGGTTTATCTACACCCACCCACAAAACAGCCGGACTCCTTAACTGGCCAGTAACTGGCCAGTCCCAAATCGGATGAGCACACTTGGACTTTCATTTTAGTTTTTGAAAAGCTTAATTCCCAAATAGTTGGAGTTGTTGCAGTACTATCTTTTATTTTCTAAACCTGCACAGTAAACCAAAAATTGAAAGTGACTTTGTTTTACTGCAGGACTAACAAATATACCCTTTTGGAATTGCTTAAGTGGATGAAGTCGGATATTTAAAAATCTAATTTGAATATCAGTTTTTTTGAAAAAAAAAATTCTGAAATTGGGGGGGTGGCAGTGCAGATGTGTGGTGGAGAATAGTCAAGCAGGACTGGGGGGGTGGGGGGGTGGTATTGTTGGAAGGTTATCTTCCAGATGTTATGTGGCACTCTATAATAGAGTTGATTCTGAAAGTTTGCAGGGATGAGAATTTCTGTAGACAGTGTTGTATGCCAAGTTTTATAAACTTTTATAAAAGTATGCTTTACATTGTACTTTTTTCATAATAAAATATTTTAAACCATATTAATTGCATTTTGTATATTTAATGTACCTTGTTTAGTTTTTTACAGTATTAAATATTTAGTATATCTGCTTTTATTTAAAATGTTAGTTCCAAGCTGGATCTTTTTTGGGTGCCAGTTTATCAACCTCAAAACTAGTAAGTATGCCATCTATCCAAGACACATCCTAATTACATGTTTTGCAAAGGTCTCAATCATACTAATTTAAATCTAATAGTTTGGAAAGGGTACAATTCTTAGTTGTTACTTCAGTGCAGACAATGATGTCTGCTTATTAAGCAGCTCATTTACAGCATGACTAATCAATGTAAGGTCTAACATGTAATGCTGATCTGCATGATGCAGTGTAGAGACATGTGGAGGGTTGCCAATTCCAGCATCTTTCCTGGTACAGGCTCATGTTGTATATTTGCATATAACCATTACTTGACACTTCACCTGGTACCTGTGTGGCATTAAAAATGACTTCAGAGAAGTGTTGAGCGGTATATACAGGATCTGAGGTTTTTGTATACATCTCTGAATGTCCTTAATAGTGTATTTTTCCCTGAGGAGAAGGGGGGGGGGGGGGGAGTACAATGGCAGCAGGTTGTGATACATACATAGAACACATTAACAAATTAATATGCTGTCAGGAAATGACCGCAGTATGTGTGAATCTACTATATACATAAATAACAAACCACATACATAAATAACTACACACATTAATACATACGGTAAAACCTGCTTGCATGTCTGCTCATGAGAACGATGAGATCTAGACAGATGTTCTTTATGTACAGGTCATTTAACATAGTAAATACATTCAAACGAAAGTTTGGACAAATAAAAGACACCTGTTACTGGTAGCACACACTTGTGAAAATGGGTTGACTGGTTATGCAAATGAAATTCCTGCCATGGACTCTGTAATAAAGAAATGCTGCATCTCCCTGCTGCAAGTCAGTTTCAGAAGTTTGGTTGGCAGGTGCTTCCTTATGCAAGACTGAGCATGCTATAGTATGCACATTTATTAGAACAGCTCGAGATTTGTCATTTATATCCTTTCTATACATACCGCTAGGAATTTCAATCAGTAATTGGTGATATAGAAACAATAGGCACTTGTGTGAAAATGTTAGACACAATTTGTGTTTTAATTAGGTATCTTAAACAACTTCTAAAATGTTGCAGGCACTTTATCATTTGTGGCTATGTTCCTCTTACTATTGCAAATTAATTGCATGTGTGGTCTATTAAAGTCATCAATAAAATTAGACAAGCAGTGGAAGTGTTTTATACATTTGCACACTGCTGTATTGCAGATATTTCATGGTGACTGGCCTCTAAAGTCATGCCAGTTTCTACATCCCTACCACCCTGAAGGAATTAAAGGTGATTGTTTAGGAATTGTCATAAATCCCTCCAGAATACACCCAACACCTGTGCTTGAGTACCAGACAGGCAGTTCCTAATTCACGTTATCTTTGTATATATGAGCTATGAACTGAATCTGTTTATCCTGCAACAAATAAGAATGAGGGAGAGTCTTTATTTAATTATTTGACAAAGTTATCCATATCCAATACTTGGTAAGTGCAGCACAGAAATCAGAGTTGGAAATCAAGTGAACTGAGGACAGAGGGGGTCACTTCTTTGCAAAGAGCGTGGCGAATGGGTCTAGCCATGTTGTCAATGCTGAATCACTTGAATCCTGGAAGTGAAATTTTGAGATTATTCAGCGACACGGGAATCTCTAGTCATAAATGTTTTGGGGGGTTTTGTAAACCTATTTGTAGAGCGTATGCAATTTTAAGAAGGTAACTTTTAATACTATTTTGTAAGCTACTGTCCTCAAAGCTCAGTTAAGCCAATAATTTACTGTATAACCGCAGAGCAGCAAAGGCAGGGCTGGGTTCAGCTTCGTCTCCAAGCTGTTCAATGAGATGGGGAACTAGGGCTCCATTTCTAAAACCCTTACATAATCCCAACCCAGGTGACCTGAACATGGGTAAGCCCATTTCTCCACAGGTAAGCCCTTAATAACTCTAATGCACCTGAGCAAGACATACTGTAGAAGCTGTTTAAGCCTCTCGTTTGTGATGAATAGATCCTTGAAAGTGGATTAGTACTTTTCACCAGTTTTTTTAGCAGGAATTTCAAAGCCCAGACCATTGACCCTTCTGTAGTACCCTTCCCTCACCCCATATTTAACATTTCCTGCACACAGGACCACAGCAAAAGCTGGAACCCTCTACAGAATGAATTCTTCCAGAGCAATGTCCCAACATGTCACTTGTTTTAGTTTTACTGCTGCTGACCAGCTTTAGTGTTAAAAAAGTTTATTATTATTTTTTTTTTAGAACAGGCCTAGAAGCTTGATCAAAGCCTTATGTACAGTTTGTTTCGTTTTATACAGGATCTTCTAATGCAAACATAAGAAGAAATTATTATTTACAACAGAGGAGGCCATTTGGCTTAACAGTGCTTGTCCAGTCAGTCTTAAAGAATAACTCAACATCTACAATGTTGCTAGGTAACCCATTCCATACCATTCACTTTTACCACTCCATACCCACTTCTACAAAACAAATGCAAACTTAAGAGCTTTATTCTAGCAACACTCAAGGGAAGCATTTGTTACTGGGTAGCTAGCTGTGTGAGGCTCCATCAGGGTGATCGATTAATGAAGGTTTAATTAAGGTTTGCAAAACTGATTAATAAAATAATTGATGCATTTCTACTGACCATTACCATGGAATAAAAGGTCGAGCCTCCCTCTACAACTCAGGCCAAAAGTTTTGCATCACCCTATAGAAGGAACTAATTGCTTCATAAAGTCGAATGAAACCAGCTGAATAATGTTACCTTAACATACCGCTTTGTAGTTTTCCCCATACTTAACGAAAAACTGACACAAATTGAAAAATGTGAAATCTAATCTGAAATACTGTACTGCTATTACGTCTTCCAGGTACTTTTGCGATACCATTTTGTAGTTTCTTTGACTACATGATGTTAAATAAAAGATCTAACATCTAAAATTCTAGGTGATGCAAAACTTCTACATAGCTGTAGAATATGGACAGCTGTATTCTAGCACCAAGAAAGAACCTCACACGGGGAGGCACCTAAGTGAGCAACAGCAGCACTGAGTGTCATGAAGCAGTTGGTGATTTGAGCCAGGATTCAGTAAATGTCTAATTTGATCTAGACCACCACACACGATTTACCAAATAAAGCCAAATAAACAAGAACATTAAACATGGTGTTCCCATAACTATTACACGTAATAAAATGACATGCACATAGCCTCCTCTCCTTCAGGGTATAGCTGTCAGACCCTGCTTTGATAGAAAATGCTTCCTGCAAACCTTGGCTCTGTCGTGGGATTTTAATGAAGAAGAACGAGTTTTAACAAATGCTCTTCCACCAAAGCCTGGGCTCTATACTTATACTGAATATATTGTGTCAGTGCCACGGCGGAAAACAGGTTAAGTAGACCCTACTGCTTAAATCGCCAGCACACAACACTAAGCCCTAAAGCTAGCCTCCGCGTCTCACTGTAAGAAAGTCACGTTTGTAGAGACAATC
Organism: Polyodon spathula; assembly: GCF_017654505.1. Taxonomy (NCBI): domain Eukaryota; kingdom Metazoa; phylum Chordata; class Actinopteri; order Acipenseriformes; family Polyodontidae; genus Polyodon; species Polyodon spathula. The sequence continues at coordinate 23,405 of NW_024472088.1, read as the reverse complement.
CCGGTTAAATGATAAATACATGTGAAAGGCGCTGTGCTAGCATAACCTATAAGGACACTGAGCCCCAAAACTGTTTTCTTTTATTGCAACCATTACAGGTATCAAATGAAAGGATACCAAAGTCTGCAATTTCACATGCGTTTCCCCCACTGATACAACATTTTACAGTTTTCCAACTGCTTAGCTGCTATTTTTACACTAAGTACACCTTCATAAACAGTCCAATTAAGCAGTGCATTACCAGGTTTTATTAACGCACTACATCCTACCTAAATAGTATTGGCTTACAGAATGACCACAGGATTCAATGCCAAACTACTTGGTGCTGTTTGAGATTGTACACACCATTAGCTTCAGTAGTAGAGTGATGGCGAAACCAAGTAATAATATTCTGCTCTTCCAGATCTGGGCTCACTCAAGCCATGGTAGATACATTAGTCTTTGGTTCCAGCTGTGATCCGAGTGCTGGATGTAAAACTTGGGGGAGTCCACTTCAAGGGCTTCATGTACAGCCTCAGCAGTAAGCCTCTCCACGCCACCAGCTGTGCTTGCCCTTTGACCTTATACTCTTAAGAACAACTTCAGAGAACACTTGTTTTACTAATGTGATAATCATTTACAAATTGCTCTCCCTCTCCAGACACAGTGGCGACTGTCCCAGTCAGGAACGGGGCTACTTAGTTTGTGTTTTGTAATGGTGGTGCCTGGCTAGTGTCCATGATTTGTATAAATGGCTGTGGCAGGTACAAGATTAAATTGTCAAGTGCAAATCAAAAAGGTTATATGTACATTTACTAATCCTTGTCCTAGCCAAGCTGTTCAGTATGTGTTTAATTTCTTTTTGGTTGATGTTAAGTATTGTTTAAATGATTTAGGGGCGTATGTTGATTCTGGAATGGATTTATTTGGCCCAATGTTTGTTGAAAGGTTATTAAAAGTACCTATTCTGTATAAAAATAAACAATTCTGTATTGACAGAAAATAAGTATAAGGAATTGCAGTTCTGTAAATCATACATACCTTCAAAATAAGAGTTCAAACAATAGGAAAGTAGACAGACATGAGAACATGTACGAATGAGAGGTGGCTATTCGGCTAAGCCTGTCCAGTTCCTAGTAGCCAACAGATCTCAAAATCTCAAGACTGGCATCAACATGATCCGTTCCATACCCTCAACACTCTCTATGTAAAGAAGAGTCTTCTTCCCTCTGTTCTAAGTCTATCTCCACTTCATTTCCAACTGTGTCCTCTGGCACTGGTTGCTGTACTGTGCTTAAAGTACTGGTTCAGGCTAAATATGTCAACTCCTTTTAAGATTTTAAAGACTTTAATCTTCAAACATTGCCTAGAAGGCACCAGCACAAACATCTGTCTACTTGACTTAGTTTTACCAAGAAAGTGTATATTTTACAATGAGTCTGCACTGAAACGTAACATGAAATGATCTTATTGGTGCCTCAGGGTTGAATGAGGTATATGCCATGAATGAGAAGTATTGCTAATGTGATAACTATGCCTGGAATGATTTAGGATCAAAATTGGTGGGATTATTAGGAACACAGTACATCAGCAGTGGCTCTTAAAGGACAAAGGAGCAATGCAGTCTCCAAACCTATTCAATCTTTTGCCTTTCTTTTTAAAACTGTCTACAATTGCAAGCTAAGAGATTAGTTGAGAATGGTGTCTGTTTCCTTGAGTAACAGCTCACAGTATGTTTCGCTGTCCTGCTCTGGGCTCTGTAGCTCAGGAAGAGGAAAGCCCTGTCCAGAGACCACTATAGCCAGCCTCAGTGACACTTTCACTATGAATCTGATTGCATCTGTGGGACAAAAGAGCCCTATGTCTCCATACCTGGGTCTATGCTATTTTCATGAGGTTGTGGATTTCATTGGTTCCTCATCTATTTTGGTCGTTTCAGTTTTACTTTGACTACCTGACTCCAAGGTTCCCAGTTCCCAGTCTCAATATTTATTTTATTTCTTTCTGCACAACACTGGACTTTTAAATGTTCTACTCCAATATGGTTCTTTAGTATCTATTTACTGCATTCTCCTATATTTGAACCATATGGGTATTCAGCTTGTGTGAGTTTAAGTCTGGCAAGTTGGTCTTGAGTTCTTAACTACAATAGGAATGAATTGGGTAAATAAACAAATGCATAACATAAAAAAAAAAAAAAAAAAAAAAACGTTTACTCCTTTTACATTCCATACTTCAAATTCATTTTTTTTTTCCTTCAGCTTGAAAACTTTCTTGCCACATTGTCATCACAGAAGCTCAAATGTTTCACTTCCGATACTGCAGCTGATGTAATTTGACAAGCTGTGTTATTGGAAGCAAATTTTAAAAAGATGACCCATTTTTTGTGTAATGTCTACCAACTGCCTCACAATCTCCTGTTGTGTGTGTGTGTATAAAATATAATAAAGCCATACTATCAGTTTACTTATCAAATAATTGTATAGTACAATTTAACACAATTCCAATGTTTTTTTTTTTTTTTTTTTTTGTTTTTTTTTGCTGTCGCACAACTTTTCAATTTTATTTACTTAGAAATGAACCTAGCATGTAATAAGTTAGTAACTAACATCGTTGGGGAATATAAGCACACTTATATTAATAGGCTAACAGTATTTGTTAAAAAGCTATTTTTGTATTTATCCTCCGTGTAACTACTCTTACTGTGAAACAACCCCCCTCGGGTCCGGGGTGCAGGCAGGGGGCTCTTACAACGCCAGCGCTCCCACACCTGTGTTATTCATTCTGCTCCTCTTTGGCCGCTCGCAGGTGTTCGCTGGCGCCGGCCTGTCTGCCTCGGATGATCACTCCAATTGCTCTGTCCTCCCTTGATCTGACATCGTTTCCAAGTCCAGTCTCAACCAGGAGCAGCAGGGAAACGGACCCCCCCTCCCCGCCCCCTTTCACTCGCCGCTCTCCAAACAATCCCCCGCCGCCCAGTTCCAATCACGGCCGCTTTACACAGGCTTGAGCCAACAATGTAATGAAACAAAGACTCGTTAGGAGTTCCTTTGAAACTTTTTCGGCTGGTGGGATTTTTTCTCAGCTTTCAAGATGGATACACAAACGATGCAAGCATTTCATCGCACCTGCATAAGGAGTGTAAACAGTATTTTTTAGAAATCACGCTGACTTGTACTTAACCCATCCTTTGCCACTAGTGTCTGTTATTCTCCATAATGAAAGAGAAACCGTTTTTTTTCTTTTTATACTTTAAAGGAATGCAGCTGGGATGTTGCTTTGATTATAATTATACATATAAATTATATGCCATAACGATCAATTTTACCGGTACAGTACACAAACCTGCATGCATTTACTTTCAAGAAGATCAAATATAATGAATATTTGGCCATTGTCGTTTTAAACGAGTTCGGTACAGCTACTGTACACAAGTGCACGTTATTGTTCAGATACTTTTTTTTTGCTGGTATGTCTTTCTTTGTTGCTTTCTTTGTTGCTTGCTTTCTTTCTAATCTATACATTGCATACTGAATATGAACATACGTGCGTGTTTGGTAGTATGAATATATATGTACCCATCTCTTATTTATAAATACGCTACAGCATATATATATATATATATATATATATATATATATATATATATATATATATATATATATATATATATATATATATATATATGTATAGTGGGGGAAAAGATACATTCAATGACAAACGTGAGAGCTAGCCTTAACCACTTAGCGCTGGAATCGTTCACATTTCTCCCTTGCTCATTCAAAGACCCAGTGCTCTACCCTGTGGTAACTTTTGGGATTGCAGCAAATATAAGGAGCATGGCTTTTAGAAGTTTCCCATGTAGAAATGCCCCTTGAATCTGTTTCTAGCGCTGTCCTAAACCCCAAATGATATCCTAGCCTGTCCCCTCAGCCCAGGTTAATAAATGACTAGTCCTGTAGATTACAGTACTCTGTTTGTACCCAAATTAAAGTTGTTAAACCTAGAGTCTGTAATAGACTGGGGTGGAAATGTTATGGTCAATGAGTCCTGCTCTCCAAAAAGTCTTTCAGTGGACTGCAATGATTATTTCAGAGGTAAATAAACAACTTTAATGACATTGCTGTGGCTTGTTCCTGTGTAATAATGGAACTCCCTTGTTAAAATAGTGACCCAGACCTCCTGTCTCTGGCTTTATTGACTCAATGCTTCTGTAACACACCACAGCAATGCCATTATCCTAGAAATACAACTTTAATTAATCTCTGTGACATATTCTAATAACTATTAAAACCAACACACAAATGGTACATCTCTCACATGATGTTATAGAAATACATCTGTCAGTTTCAGTCATGAAGGGCAAGACAGCTGGTCTGATTTTAATACAGGAATGAAAGAATCCCTGGACAAAATTGAAGAAATTGGGCCTTCAAATTTTTGGGAATTCATATTATTCTGCGAGGGATCTGCAATAAAGAATGCAGTTTTTAAAGATGTATTTTAATGCAAATTGAAGCAAGTTCTCAGTGTGCATCACTGGCTGGCTCAATGGCTCAAAGGCAGCAGAGTCCCAGCCAGGATGGCCTCAGGGGTGGGACTAAAGCTACAGAAACAAGCTTGATGTTATTTAGTCATGGATACGCTCTGCATGCGGCAGATAAAGACTAGATTGATCACAGCATCGAAACAAAATAATATGAAATAAACCAGAGCTTCTGTCAGCTTCACGTGACAGCAACTCAAAAGAACGTAAGGGATGGGAAGGAGAAGAGGCACTTGATCCACTGCGGGTCATTTGTTGCTGGCACTCCATTTGAAGCAGCATGTGGTTGTCCCCAGACTGCATGGCATTTCAAGCCCCCTGTCTCCTCCATGGATAACAAATCTAACTTTGAACAATGTTTAAAATCCTCATTCCAAAACAATGTGAGCCATTATGCGCTGATTGTGTCTGTGTGTCCATCTGTACATCTGTCTGCACGGTGAAGTGACTTGATTTTGCAACAAACTTTGATCACGCTTTCCTGCCTCCTATAGATGTTTCCGACTGCATTTGTCTTGAGTTTTATGCACACATTTCTTTGTCTGCATCGTTTTGTTATGAAGCTAGTAAGAAATACTATATAGTATGTCTTTGCATCCCAGCCATTGTGATATCTGCATATGTTTTATAATATACTGGCAAGAGATTCAAACACACCTTTAAGATTTATTTCCCTCATATTCTGGCAGCTGAAAGAGGTGAATCATATGGACCAGTAAACATATCCATGTGTCTTAATGGAATACTTTGTGTGACCTACAGTTTCATCATGGCTCATGTCTTATCTGTTGAATATTATATTATGCATGTTCTGTACGATTCTCTATTGCTCATTATAGACTGCTCAGGATCCTTCTGCCAATCACAGCTATCTGTTTTCCACAACACGGAGAAACCCTATTCATGATCAGCAGTGTCACTTTCAGTTTATACCGTGCTGTATTCTCCATATCAGCATGGCTGATGTCACCTGCTTAAAAAAAAAAAAAACTACCTGAGACCTCTCGGAATTGCATTCAGCTGCAAAGTCCATTCAAAACGGTGACATCATTGAAGTGTTCAAAGGAGGAAATTCATTCAGAGGCAAAACTTTAGCAACCAAAGTAGTTTTTTTCTCAGATGAATGGACAATCACATTAGCTGACTATCAGACAACCATAAAGATGCAAATTTAACAAGATGCAAAGAGTATCATACTTCATCTGCAGTAAAACATAATGGTAACAGCTGGCAAAAAAAGTTCTGTTTTGCAAACAGGCTTTTCATGATCACAAGACCTGCGACTGGGAAATTGTGTTTCTGAAAAATACAGCTAACGAGGACAGCGTTATTGCTGCAGGAATATCTCTTGAATTATATCTGTGTTTGTTCTGTGAAGAGAGTTCAAATGCAAGTCTTTTATACATGTGAAAACACGTACTGTGACCCAACACAGGTTCTGGGTTCACAGGAGTATGCGCTACCAAGATAAGCTGTGAAGATAGACTAGAAGAACTGACTCTTTTTAATCTGGAACAAAGAAGAATTACAGGGGACATGATTGAAGTCTTTAACATCCTAAAAGGAGTTGCTATAGTTAACCTGAACCAACACATGTACAGAAACCAGACCAAAGGACACAGAAGGAAATGAAGTGGAGAAATATGCTCTTTCACACAGAGAGTGGTGAGGGTATGGAATAGGCAGTGAATAGGCAGGAAATGTCGTTGAGGTCCTTTAAGACACAACTTGACAAAGTTCAGAGAGCAATCAGCCACCAAGTACCGGACAAGCTTAGAAGAAGCAATATTTAAGCAATGTGACACCAAATAAAGATTTCCCCCAATTATCTGGAATTCTCAGTGTGCTTCTAATTGAAAATAATAATAATTCTAAGTAGTGTTTTTGAAATTCCCACACTGGAAAATGGATACCTTTTTTAATGCAGTATCCATGCAGTATTCAAGAGATGCAAGATTACATTTAGCTTTTTTCCTTCAGTGTAATTAAAACGATATAATTCACACGTCTCTAAAAATTACTGAAAGAAAATGCAATACATTTTCACAGAGAGGAAAACTGAAAGTGAGATTCTTCTGCCAGTTCTGTGTGCGAATCAATCATTTTCTAGCTAATAGTCTGTGTTAATGGTCTATTGCGGATTACACAGCCAAAGTTGAGTCTATACTGACATCTTGTGGCTGTAGGACTAAATTACAGAGGAGAAAATCTTGTTCATACTTGTTTGAGCTGGTTGGTATAACTGGGGAGGACAGGGCTGTTTTATTAAGAGGAGGGAGAGCATGGAAGTGTGTAGAAATAGAAAGAGGCAGCATGGCAAAGCTTCTCTGTGAGATCCACGTTGTCAGACAGCTCTGAGGTGCACATTATTGAGATCGTGTGAGTGTTAGTAATGACGCAACAGCACAGACTGGTGTGAGAGAGCAGCTCATGGGAGAACTACTCAGTGACATCAAGAACTCTCTTTAATAGAAGACTGTTTGCAAGGTGGCTCTACTTTGAATTATTGAAAAAGCATTTCTTTAAAAGTGCACAATAAAATGCAAAACCTTTTATGTGAAACAGTCCCTTCTTGCATTGCTACGTCCTGAGCTGACTTTACCCCTTTAAATTAACCCCTCCCTGCTTCCCAATATTCCCCACACCTGCGTACCAACAGGACTTTCACTCTGCCACACAGATACATATAACTTTTAGCTAACTTTTTGTAATTGTGTAAAAGCAACAACTTGTGATCTGTATGCCACACTCAATAATCATGTCTGCACTCACCTTTTTACACCATTGTAAGTGTGAAAAGGGGTGTGTAAACTGGTCTAATGCAACAGTCCCCATTAAAAAGCCTTCAGGTCATGCTTGCCAGCTAGTTTTTTTCACTATTGAGGTATGTTGCATTAAGTGGAAGATGTGATTATGCAGGACATGCAAAAGGATGCAATAAAATGAACAATAACAGCTAGGTCACAGCTGACAGGATCCAGAACTTAGAGTCAGCATGCAGCAATGTTAGCTGTGCTGAGGGTTAGCTGTTTGCATGTTCTGACTGCTCTAGTGGAGGTATCTACAATGCAGTGTGCTTGACCTCTCACCTTCCACATTGAAGCAGACACTAGGAAGACTGCAGAGAAAAGCATATATTGTTTATTATATGCCTTGCCTCAGATCTGTGCAGCTCTACACCCCACTGAAAGTCATGTGTTTGTTTGTACGATTTTAAAATTCAGGTTATTCGTATGCATTGTAGACCCTTCATAGTTGTGTCAGTTTTGTCAGTGTGTAATAATGCTTCGCCTCCTATCTCCTTAATAATGCTGACATCAGCATAAGACATACAAAACTCTCCGCTACAGCACGTGCTCTTCAGTTGAGTGGTAAGACGTTTATCTTTGAGCCGTATGGTTGGCGGTTTGTGTCCAGCTCTTATCTTCTCATTCAATTCAATGGGCTGAGATGCTGTTTCATTACAGTGGTGTTCCATATAACTAAAGAGCAAGCTTTGTAGTCGAGAGAGCAGTACCTGGCTTATGCTGATGCCAGTGTTATTAACTCATCAGCCACTAGGAGGAGATTCATTACAAATGCCTAATGAAACCACGTCATGAAAACAGGATAATACTGAGGTTTGCTACATTGGAGAGACATCCCAAGGCATATGGTAAGACCCCGCACCACACCAAAACCAACTTGAACATTCCACAAGTGTTTTTCCAGAGATTGATTTGTTTTAGGTGTGCTGTATGAAAGAGTAAGACAGACACACGTGATCCATTTAAGGTCCACGATTTCACCTTTGAATAGGTTGTTTTCTCTTGTTATGGAGACAGGATGGAATTATCTGGGGTTTTTTAGTCAATATACAGCAAAAACTCAATGAATATTGAAACCCATACGTTGTGTTGTCTGAAACCACTAGAGAAAGCCCTCACACAGAAAAAAATGAAACACAAAGTAATTGAATCCAACAAAATATTTTCATAACATATAAAACTCTCTCTCTCTCTCTCTCTCTCTCTCTCTCTCTCTCTCTCTCTCTCTCTCTATATATATATATATATATATACTATTAAACACTCAATACTGTTGAATAAAGAAATAGTAAAAACTAATGACAAACGTTTCAGATAGAAGTCTCTTCCAGCGTCTTCAATGAATAAGACATCTTTATCATTAGGAGGCAGTGTGGGCTAGTGGTTAAAAGTTGCCAAGGGACTTTTTTGACCTGAAAAAAGAAACAAGGACCAGGGGTCACAAATGGAGATTAGACAGAGGGGCATTCAGAACAGAAAATAGGAGGCACTTTTTTACACAGATAATTGTGAGGGTCTGGAATCAACTCCCCAGTAATGTTGTTGAAGCTGACACCCTGGGATCCTTCAAGAAGCTGCTTGATGAAATTCTGGGATCGATAAGCTACTAACAACCAAACGAGCAAGATGGGCCGAATGGCTTCCTCTCGTTTGTAAACTTTTTTATGTTCTTATGTTCTTAAATGCTTGAAAGTCAGCCTCCCCCATCTCCCTGGCAGTGCTATGCATCCTCTGCAGGGCATATCAAGGAGGTGTTAGCATACCTGTGGCAGCTGCTTGTTTATGGAATGAAGAGTAGGCCAATTGGAAGAATGACTCAATTTGAGAACGTATGTTGTGCCTCTGTTCACTTTGAACAGCTTCTCAAAGCTTAACTGAGGAGTTTGATGAGTGATCCGAATACCAACCAGATCATCAGGTCTTGTGTCTTAGATCTTTAGAAAAGTTATAGCAAATGCAAAAATTCCATGAATTTGACGTGCCTCACATATGGGAAAGAAACACATGCTATAAACACGTGTTAGTATTTTTATTTATTTATTTATGTTTGAAAAGTATCCTGGTACCACAGTAAACAGTGTAGCTCATAACTGTTGTGTCTAAGTTCTAGAACATTTTAACCACACAGAAATATTCCTCAATGCATCCCACCTAAAACCGAAATTGTCTTCACACTCTTGCTTCTGCTATAATGACAGTAGATCCAACACTATTTTGGATTTGATTTTGTTTTAAATAGGTCCTTGTGACAAAACGACCAATAAACCACTGTGCAGTCATATTTATTAGAGCTTTTTCAGAATTAAAGGAACCAAAGGGGTAATTTTGAAAGGACAGGCGGCTGCTATTTGTGGCCAAATAAACATATTGTATAGATAGAAGTGCGTGTTAATTATTTAAAACCCACCAAAACCACACCTTAAATAAAGTGTAGTGAAATAAAACTAATGAATTATTTACATGTCTGCTTTCCTTCTGATTGTGTAGCTGACATTAAGCAAAAAACAAAAAAAAACAATACACACTTCTATTTCTGTCACAGGTACAGCTCCCTAATGTTTACATCTGCTCGCAGGAAATGATTTATTTAATGCTGCACCGGTCTGACTGGAACCGTTCTATGCAAATAACCTCTTCTGGGTGTGTAACAATCCCCTGACGCCAGCCAATCAGATTGAGGAACTAGTAATGCGGGAGATCTGAATTTCGCGGCACGGACTTTGGCGCTAAAACAGCAGCACTGAGATCAGCTGGCGGGGACCTAGCTGCTGTGAAAGCTACAGAACACAGAGAAGACCCAGTGGTGAAATCCGAAAACTCAAATCAAAATCTGATGCATCCTGCAAATATTACTGCTTGATCAGATAGCTAGTTTCAGGAAAGCTGAACTACAGACTCTGCTGATTTTAAACATATCAGTATTGCTGGAGATAGGAAAGGATTTTTAAGAAAACTATTGGCTTGAAATTGATTTCGGTTTTGTTTTACATTTTTTGTTGTAAAGTGCTATTTTACGCCAAGCTGTTACGTTTTAGATTACTTTAAAAAGTAATTATTTATTAAAAGGGAAATGCAAGACTAACTGCTCAATAAGGAGCATTACATATACTTTGTATGTTCTGGAATTGCAGTTGCATTATTTAGTATATTTGTCAGTGTTTTCAATTATATTTAGCTGCAGTTTCTGCATTGCAATTAGTATTAAATATTACCTGCAAGTATTGCTGGTAGCCTTACCATGTGTTAGCTATATATTGCTAATATTGGCTGTTTAGCGATTAAAAATCCCATTTTTGTTTTTGCAAAATTGAGCTAGGTAGTAGTTTTCCAGACAATAGAAGATGATGCGGTTACCCAAAGGGGTCACTTCGGCTACTGGCAGGACCAGCAGCGGGCTGTCGGTATCAGAAAAGAAAGTTTTGCCTGGCATAAAAACAGAATTTTTCAGCACCGGACTATCAAGCCCTCTGATCCACACAGTACCGACTGGTTATTTCAACCAAATATGCAATACGTCTAATTCTGAGCAGAGAGCGAACTGCATGTACGCTACCCCCCATGGACCGGAGATTAGGGGTACCGTCAGATCTAATTCTGGGAGGTTGCCGGTAAGACAATTTATTTAAACATAGCTGTATTCAGCGTTTGTCACTTTAAATGTGTTGTTAACTTGAATTAATTTCCAATGGGATCATATATAGTGTCTATTATAAATGTAGTAATCTATCTATGTTGCATTTCAATACGTAGTTTTAGTGAAAATACCATTCTCTTAGTTTCTATCTGAAGGTTCACTATTTTAATTTACAGAGGGGTTTCAACAACGTAATTGTGATGTAAAGTTTCTAGCCTTTACAACATACAGGTACATGAGGCAGTTAACTTTTTTTTCTTGTAAAATAACTGTCAGTCGTTTTAAAATAGTGTAATCGCTCAAGTCGTTTCGTAATGCATTTTTTTTTAATTTAAGAACCCCACTATTAAGTTTGCATGCACCCTGTTCTATGGATCTATGTGTGCTTGCTTGCTTATACAACCGTCTCAATGCAGCGGTGTCGGATCTCCCAAGTGACTCGTCACTTTATGAGGAATGACAACATGGAATCAATGAAGGAGTTGACGGGGCTTGTCTATTGATAGCCCTGCTAGTTAGTACTCAAGTAGTTTTAAAAGCATCTCTGCTCATGTGGTCGATGCTGTGGTTGAGTATAACGGCAAGACATTAATGTTAAGCGAACTTGCAGGTTAGATGAGATGGGGGTCGCTGGGCACTGCTCACAATGTAATCGTTTCCCATTACCTCTTGCAGTATTATCACAGATGCCCCGTTTCTTTTGGTTGTTTTGCTTTGCCGGTATGCAGCTATTTCAAAGTAAAAGTTTGTGTTCCTGGTACAAAATCATTTCCGGCATACGAGTTTCAGGCTTATGGTCTCACTGCTACTAGGCCATGTAACCCTACTGCACTGGACCACTTTGTGCTTGAGAAATCAATATACAAGCATTATTTAAAATGTGTTTCTTAGTCAGCACTTTTTTTTTTTTTAAATTACTCCCATAAAACCTGTTTTATTGACATGCAGACTATGATTAACTTTTTACAATAGAGCCTGTGTTTCTATCAATACAGAACGTCCACCCAGCCACATCTTCATTGCCCTAAATGCTAGACTTGATTTTACGTTTGGTAAGTTTGGTTTTAGTTATTTCAGTTGCTTTAATGGGGTATCGTATGCACTCCAAGACTGTCCTTTCACCTTTACAAGCCTTTCCTCTGGTAATTGAGTGACAGGTATTTTTGGAATTTGGTATTTTAATCATACTGGACATTCTGTTTTCTGTCATTCTAGTATGTATCTATATTACTGGCTGCCTTTTGAAAGTTCTGAAATCAAAGTGCTTGGTGGCAGAACATGTATTTTAGTAGAAATACTTACTGTAATGACAAATCCAAGATTACGGGGTATTGAACTACACAGGGTATTGAACTACACTTCCTCACTGAAGCAGTTAAGCAGTGCTTCTGCAATTGACTTTATGTATTTGTTCTCAGACTTTGTCAGGCTTTATCTTTAGTGTGTTTCTGTGAGGAACACCTGCTGTGTCCTCCTCCAGCTGAAACCAGTCTGCACTTGCTGGGTGAGGTCACTGTAGCTTGTTGGTGTTCTGCTATATAGAATTGGTACAGTTGAAGGGTGTGCCTATACTGTTCATCTATTCAAATACAGTAACAATGCTTTCTCATGTTGCACATTGCCGTGATACAAAAGACATTCACCCTAATGTGTTGGTGTCAGTCCAAGGAAGCTGGTACACGATTTGCAATACAAATTCATCCGACAGCTTTACCTGGTTAGTTAAGATTAATGATGCAAGTGGTTGAATGTTACAACATTAGCTTAAAACTCCATATACCCTTGAGACACTGTCTACAAATGCTAGCCTGGTGCTCATGGGCTTTCACTGATTGGTTTAATTCTGCTTGAAGGGAGAAAACAGAATTTGCAACTCTACAGCTGCTTACCAAAGCAAATATACAATTGCAACCAACAGCTAATGTGTTATTAAACTTCCCTAGTCCCTTCCCAGCTCTTGTATGGAAATCTTACTTTCCCTTATCTTGTATCCTATGTCCTCTAGATAGCAACACAAGGGCATGTTTTTGGTAACCTTTGCTTTCTCTTGCTGAATTGAAAACAGTTCATTGTGGGGGTGGTAGTGCTCTTTGTCTTGTCAGGGCGCAGCTGCTGTGCAGTCCTAGTGGAAGCTTTGGTAGATCACATCCATAGCCTTTCTCTTGAACTGCTTTTCCAGCATTATCAAGATTGAGACACTGGGGACTATATGCACCTACCTTTTATCCCAAATACATTTTCACATGTGCAAGAGATGGGTGATCTACATTACAACCTTGTGGGTATTCTGATGTTCCTATTGTCAAGGATGGGATTGGAAGCACTGTAGGCAATTGGTGTGTTAGATGCAATTGCAAATGATTGCCTGAATTTCAAAGCCATGTGACGCCATCTCTTTGCACCTCTTCTTTCAGTCCTGCCAAAAGGGTTCTTTTGTTTTCAAATGAAGGTGGTAATGACTGCCAACCGTCTTGCATTGAGCTGGTATTTGATGGGGTGCACTAGTGTTTCATCCATAACTACTATTAAACACTCTACAATTTATAGATAACACCTTTTGACTACAAATCACTCTGAATGTTTGGATTAAGTTCTTTTAGTATTTGTAAGTTTAGTATGTGTGACTGTGGTATAGTATAAGATCCAGTCCTGCTTTTACCATTATGGTGTGAGTGGATCAGAGAGCAGGCTTGCTAAAACTTTACATAGTAAAGTTTGTGTGGATTTGATAGGGGGTTCTATTGAGCATTTCTGCAGCGCTGTTTAAATCAGTACGATTGTGTGTTTACAAAGCCTTTGTACACAAGGGTTGAAAGTCTACCTATACCCAGAATTTGTTAAATAACCAAGGCATTACATACTCGTTTACACTTCCAGTCCCTGGTTTTGTTTTCTAGAGCACACTTTTGTATGCTACTGTGCTTTAAGTTCATTTCCTGTTTTAAGATATGTTTGGACATATAGCCTGCCTTGTGACACAAGAAGTGAATAGGGTTGGAAAACAAAATCTGTTTTGCCTTTTTAAATTGCATATTGTGGTAACCACAACATAGTTTGGGGCGTGGTGTTGGGTTTCACAGAGCAATATGTGTTGCTCAATACCACAGAACTACATATTACTGGAACAGGAGATATTATATCGTTATAGCTGCTTCCGGTGTGATGAAACCAAATTGGTACCATACTTCTGTACCTTAGTGTCCCCTGAAACACGGCCAAAACTGATGCATTTAATGGGCAAATCAACTGGAAACCATAAAGTGGGGAAGTACAGACATTGATTTTGAAGTACAAGTGTAGCACAGTTCCTTGTGTTTAATCAAATCAATAATTCATGAGTAATGAGAGGACCGCTTCAGGACGTTAGTCCTCTGTGGGTGTCTTGCGCATCGTTTCTTGGATTGCCTGATTAGGGCCAGTTAGCTCCCTTCCTTCTCTCTAGTCTCCTGTTTGGAGATGCTCATCCAGATAATTTAAGTGTAAACGCTGGCCAGCTGTTTGGGGGGTTGTGTCAAGAGAAGGAATGGAGCCCCACCCAGGGGGTTCTGGTACTGCAGATGCTGTCAGCCTGGAGGTTTCGTATCTTCAGATCTCTCGCATTAGTTCCTCAATCTGATGGTTTTTGGTTTAGCTTGTAGTTTTAGTTGCCCCTGAATTGTCTAATAAACATGCTTCTCACCTCTTTGTTTTAAGGGTACTTTTACATAGATTAAACACTTCAACCTTTTTGTAATAGTGTACCACTGCTATTCAGTGAAAAAGCTGCTCTTTTATATTTTGGATTTTGCATTCATACTGTGGTTTACAATTCACAATACTATGATGAATTTATGAACAAATATTAATCCTAGGAGTTGCTCACAAGTTATAGTAAAGTAGGTTTATTTCAGTTATTTTTATCCTGTTGCTACTTGATTTTGTAGAGGAACAGCTGAACCCAGGTTTTTGCTCTCTGCTTCACGTGGAGACGCTTTTTTATTTCTTTTGCCTACTGAGCAGCAAACAGCTGCTAGCAGTCGTTCAGACCCACCCGTTGCTGCAAATGTTAGCGGAATTACACTTATTTGGCTAAGAGCTCAAGGGAGCTGTGTGGTTGCACTGAGACACAGTGAATACCACAGCTTATCTGTGCCCCAGCACACTCCATATCATCTGAGCACTGCCAGCAATGCAGGCCGGTTTCATGTAAACCACAATACAGGCAGGCTGCGACACTGAAACTTCAAGAGGGGACACCCCCGCACCTCTCCACATGCACAGAGGGTGCTCCGACTACATTTTGGCAGTTCGTTTACTGCCATATTGGTGTCTTTAACCTTTTTTTTATGGGTTTTACAAAATGCTTTTGTATAAAACACAAAGTGTTTAAGTTCCCATTGTACGGTGTGTTCTGTTCCTAGTCCAGATTGCTTTAGTTTTAAACCACTGCTTGTTTGTTTCTGCCGTGTGGGAGGTATGAGCAGTGGAGATGAAGTCTCCATTGACGAGGGATAAGGGGTGCTCAATGGGTGGCTGGTTTAGGCACGCCTCTCCATTGTCTCTTCCCGCCACTGTGTACCCGTAGGATGGAGTCTGCAGCTAATGTTGTATTGTGAAGCAGCCCACGCCAGTGACAATGACAGCAGTGTCTTTAACGGTTTAGCTCTGTTTAGCTCTCTCCTTCTTTTAAAGTAATAACCTTTTTTTTCTTTTGATCTGTCCGCTTTGTTGATGTTTTATTGTACTGAGAATGTTTTGATAACTTGGGGACAAAAAAAAAACCCAAATGTTTCAACCACAGGCCTGCCCCTAAACTGCTCCTCCTAGTACCTTGCTGTAGGTCTGATTTTTTGTATGCAGCTGGATTACTGGAGCAAGTCTGAACTCCAGCACTGCAGGGATTGTGTCCCAGCATCTTTATCAGCAGCTTTTGAAATGTGCAGGTTTCATTATGAGGTATAAAATACAAGAAACGGAGAAGGGAGGGGGGAAGAGATTTGAACACTCCAATTCAAATACACACATAGTTTTCCTCAGAGACTTGCTGTATGCTTGTGTAAAATCTACAAGTTGTGAACCCTGCAGTCAATCGCTGCTCTGGAGTGTACTACTGTAGGAACCAATCCCACACTTGGGCAGCAGGAGCTGTCTTCAATTTAATAGCAGCTTCTTCTCTCTGGAAACCTGTGGTCGCACCTGTTGGTGTCTGCAGATGTCGCTAACAGGTGGGTGTTTGGGATGCAGCTCTGAGCTGGAAACAAAGACATTTTTCTTCCTTCCCTTTCCCGCCATGCAGACAGCTGCTCGGCTTCAGCTGGTTAACTCCTTGAATGCTGGGTTGATTTATTTTGCTCTGTTCTAATTCGGATTTCAGCATTCCTGCGGGGGGGTGGGGGAGCCACTACAACGGCTGCTACTGTGTTCTATACCATGAAAATACTGACTGTGTTATTAAAGCTCCTAGATGGAGGGAAATGGCACTGTAGCCTTTGCTTTTACCTGTGACCTAAGGTAGCTGCCATATTGACCTATATCTGGAAAGATATTAGCTTTCAACTTTTTACACAATTAGGTCAAGTTTGACTTGTGGGAACTGTACAAGAAGGATGAACCAGGCGGGAGGCTGGCATTTGGCCAATCAATGGTCGTCCGGTTTTGCCAGTAATTTTACAAAGCTGCTATCTGATCTCAAGCTTCTTGAGGGAGTGTCTTATTTGTATGCTAAATGTGTTGACATCGACGTTTACCTCGGGTAGAATGTGGGTACTATACTGATGTGACTTTTTACATTTCTGCTGTGTGTGTGTGTGTGGTCAATTTTTGAGTTATTGTCTCCATATTTGGTACTGTAGTCTGTTACAGGTATTGCACTATTAAAATTAAAGTGCCGTTGATTTAACCTCTTCCTTTTGAATAATACAGATCACACAGTTTTAAAATGGTGTATTTACTCCTTCATACAATGAATCTTCCTGTCAAATTACTTCCAGTTTGAGTGAAATTTCAGTTTTACCTTTGGCTATCAATACCACTCCCTTATTTATTTTAAATAAAGCAGTTGGTCTGATGTAGCTTTATTACACAAGTGTCCTTGACTTTTAAATGTTTAGCTAACAGCACTGCCACAACACTAGTGTGTTCCAGTGTAGCACGTATTTGGTCCTCCTATGCACACCGAGGTCAGGCTAAAGCTATGTTGCGGTCCTTATACAGGAAGTACATTATATTGACTTGCAGCGTAAAAAAGTCAGTTGTCCTAAAAGTAAAAGAGGCATCCAAATCGTTAGTACAGTTTACTGCCAGCTGTTTCACTACAGAGAACTAAGCTGCCAGTTTAACTTGGCGCAGTGAACAAAGCCACGGACCCAGCCTCCATCAATTCAAACAGCTCTGCACTGGAACAGCACACTGTAATTAGATGGTGTAACCCCTTCTGTAACGAAGCCCCGTTTTAAATCTGCCTTGCTGCTATGTAGGCCTGTGGCTCGGCTGTGTGTGGTGGTGGGGGTGGGGGTTGATAATAGGGCTGTCTCTGCTGTTAGCAGGGGGCTTGTGGCTCGTCATGGAGATTACTCTTTTGAGAGGGGGGTGGGAGGCTGTCCTGCTGAATGAATGAAGTCTTGGTCGGGTGACCTCTTATTAAACTGGCTGAGGTCTCTTCAGCGATTGTAATCTGATCCGGTTTGGAGTGAGGCCGACTTGATTCACAGCCACCAAAAGTGTAATAACTTCTCTTCCTGACGGCTGGCAGGCCTGGAGAACCTGCCTTGCAGCAGCCAGGCGCTGTGCCTTAAGAGTTTTGAGAGTGCTGCCTCTCACTGCAGTGACACTAATTGCAAATCGCAGAGTTGCATTGTAACTGACTTCTGGTCTAATATGCGGTGTTGTGGTATTTATGGAAGCTGTAAATTGTATTTGTTTGCTCCCACCCTCAGGCTAAGAGAAAGCTGGATTTGGAAGGCAATGACCCCCTGTATATGCCAGACTTCCGCACCCCCAAAGGGAAAGGCAGGACTGCAGCCAGGCTCCCCAGCCCTATGAGTAAGTGTGAGGCAGCATAGTCATGTCAACACATCCCCGTCCTCTAATTCTACAGCAGTTTTGATTTTGTACAGCTTTTTACTGTTGGCTGAATTCCACCTTAAAGCTGAATGACACTCAAGTACATTTTGAAGGATCATTCCCAGTGAAGTTACCTATATAAAACAGGTTGACTGGCCACACGCAACCTGGCACAGTCTCATGCCTTCCCTCTGTCATGCAGTGAATACATAGCAGCACAACTGCAGTGTATAGTTTTGTATGCAAGCACATATCTATCTTAATGAAATTTGCAGATGCTTAATTTAACCAAGATCCATCTTTCATAGAAAAAAGTTTACAGAAGATACTGGTTCAGTCCCAGCTTGGAGCATTATTCAAGTGTAAATGGGTGATTGAAATGTTAAGAATCTTTTAATCCAACCGACTCTTATGTGCCAGCAGTGTATCTATTTTGTTTAATTCTTTTATGATTTGTAATTGGATTGACTGCAGCTTTCCCTCCCTCTAACCTTGGTCTCCTTCCTCTACTCAGCACCCAAATCTCCGGGCGAACGCACACGCTACGACACCTCTCTGGGGCTGCTCACCAAGAAGTTTGTGAGCTTGCTGAGTGAGTCTGTGGACGGGGTGCTGGATCTGAACCGGGCTGCCGAGATTCTGGAGGTCCAGAAGCGACGCATCTATGATATCACCAACGTGCTGGAGGGAATCCAGCTCATCCGCAAGAAGTCAAAGAACAACATTCAGTGGGTGTAAGTGCTGAGAGCTGCGGAGCATAGTGATTTCTCAGGGTACTTGGCGGGTGATTTCACAACATACATAGAGGCTAGAGGCGCTGGACCACCAAGGTAGGCTTGATGTTCCAGTGGTTAAGAAAAGGTTTTGTTCCTGTTTTAAATCCCAGCTCAGCCACTGACTCCCTGTGTGACCTTTAGCAATTCTCTTAATCTCCATGTGCTCCTTCCTTCGGTTTAGGCACATGTCTTGTTTTAAGTGACTCTGCAGCAGCTTTTGATGCATAGTTCACCCCTAGTCTCTGAAAGCATCTGCTAAGTGACTAAGTTAAGATAGAGGAATTAAAGGATTTGTTTTGACTGCCTTCCTTAGCTGAGGTATTGCTTGAGTTTCCATGTACTGTAACCCAGGTCCTCCTGTGCTCTGTAGGATGGGCAGTGTGTTCGAAGGTTCGGCTGGCTCTGAGAAGCAGCGTGGGCTGAGGAAGGAGCTGGCAGATCTGGAGCGGGCGGAGGAGGCTCTAGATGACATGATCCAGTCCAGCAGCACCCAGCTGAAAGAGCTCACGGAGGAGGAGAATAACAAACAATATCCTTCCACTGCTGTCGCATTAATTTGGGAGAGGGTTGGCACCAGTCTATTTATGCATGTTGCTCACTGAGCCATTTTGTTGGCCAGATTTCCATATCCAAGTTGGGGTGAGGGGGTATAGTACTGTTAGAGACGAGACTTCCCTTAACATCTCCCAACATTGGCGTATGTGACCTACCAAGATATCCGCTCGATCCAAAGCCTGCAAGACCAAACCGTGATTGCTGTCAAAGCGCCGTCTGAGACCAAACTGGAAGTCCCAGAGTCTACGGGGGTAAAAGCTTTTGTTAATCTGCTAACCCGCTTTGCTGTGTTGTGCTTTGCCCTACGATCGCCCCAGTGTCAGTATTAGGTTCTAAACTGAGGGTTTGCTGACGTGGTGTTTCTCATGCCCAGGACTCTCTGCAGATCTACTTGAAGAGTAAGAACGGCCCCATTGAAGTGTACCTCTGTCCGGAAGAAGGAATGGAGGAGAGCAGCCCTGTCAAGAGCAGCAGTCCCGGCAAGGGGGTTCGTGCTGAGCCCATTGTAGTCAAGCAAGAGCCCCTGGAAGGTATGCTCTTTACCAAAAATGGAACGGTGTTAGTTATATTTCCCTAGTTTTGCTCTTTAGCCAACAATTTATTGCAATAGTATAAACAAGGGGTCTGCAAGGTGGGAATTATGTCTGCGTTACAGCCAAAAATTGAATATCTGCTCTGGAATTTTTCCCCTTTTTAGTTTGTGAAGGCCCGCTTGTGATTTGTCATTTTAAATCAATTTCCTGCTTTTGCATTATTTTTTTAAATATGAGCACCATCTTTTGAAACGATTGTCTTTATTTATCACTTCTCATAATGCTAAGCTACACACTGAAGACATCAGCCACTCCTAGGTAAAAATGTCATCTTATAGACCCAGGTACTTCTGATATACTGCCCCAAAATGTAAGAGGATATGTATAATTTTCAAAAGGTATTCTAAAACATGTATATGAAACCCCCTCAATACATTAAGTTAAATAGTGTGGTCCAGAAGTTGCTGTTCACACTGTATTGCTCCCTTCTGTTCCCAGAAGAGCCTTCAAAGTCAGCCTGCACTCTTCTGGATGTCGATGGGATCCTGGGGCTGCCCCCCAGCTTGCTCCTACTGACAGAGGACCAGCTCCCCTCTACCTCCTTCTCCTCCTCTGAGGCGGCCCCCTTCGTCAGCTTCTCTCCCCCCCTTGACCAGGAAGACTACCTGTGGTCCATGGAGGACACAGAGGGGGTCTCGGACTTCTTTGACACCTACGATCTGGGGGACCTGCTCAGGAACTGACGCTTGTTTCACCAATACCTTGACAAACGAGACTTGCTCGTAGCTAGAAACACATTTGAGAAACGTCAAATATAATTCCTGCTCAAGAACTGATGTGCTCCTTGAATGGAGATTGGCAGGAAAAAGCTTTGTTTTTGTTTTTTTGTTGTGTGTGTGTGTGTGTGAAGCCATTATCATTATATAATATGAGTTGACTTTTTTGTTGTTGTTTTAACCCAGTTAGTCCATTAGGGTATCAATTGATAACTCAGGTGAAGTAACATTTCCTCCTCCCTTGAGGTGATTTCCTCATGTTCATACTGCCCCCTGCAGGAAATAATTGAGACTGCATTTAATATCAATTCTCCAAAAAAAAATACAGTAACTTGACAGCCTGTGATTTAATAGCTTGTATGGAGCATTCAGAAGGACACTTAACCAAACCTTCCACATATGTTTGCCACAGACGGAACAGCACCCCCCTCCTCCTGTGACCTGGCTTGACTGGCAGCTCTGAAGAACCTCAAGCTCTTTAGAAATCATCCTGACGGGAGGGGGGTTGACGTCTTTACTGCTTTACCCAGGTATTGAAGGTGCGGTCGGAATGGAGACCACCTTGACCAGTGTGAATTGCATCCAAAACTTTGTGCTTCATAAGAACTTCAACACCAAGTACTCTTTACAAAGACTGATTTGTATCTAAGGACACAGTGTTTAGTTGATGAAAGGGAGCATTCTGCAGCAAAGGCCCTCCAGTAGGTTCTGTAAACTGTTAAACCAGGCCCCTTGGGAACCTGTAAGAGTCTTTATGCTGATAATACTTTACAGAATGGTGGAGAAGTGAAGGATTTGGTTTGTATATGTAGGGTTTATTGTGCAGTTCCTTTGCATGTCTGTTAGTAATGGTGACTGACTTGCAGTAATGGGCTCTCTTTAGAGCATGTGGATGGGGTTGCAAACTCTTATAAACGTAAAGTTGCAAGGTATAGGTCCACTAATGAAGCTAGTGCACTGTTAAAGCCACTGACACCGTGCATAGTGTACTGTTAACATTCAAATGGAGCCAACAGCTTTCTTATCCAGCAGTACTGCCTATGAAGAAATGCTGACCATAACCATGCACCCATACAACTTCCTGAATGTCTTCTCATCGTCTGTGGTGTGAGCCTGTTCTGTGGCTTTTGCATTTGACTTTTAGAACTGTGTAAACTGTTCGACCTTAAAAGTTGGTTTGAAAGTGCACACTGGAGCACCGCGTAACCCGTGCATTAACTTCAACCTAGTTCCCAACATTCCCCTTTCAGGTGCTCTTCATTCATTCTCGAACTCAGGAATATGTATTCAGCTTCTGTGTGTGTGTGTGTGTTTACAGGCTGCCTCTAGATGGTGCCATTTCCCTTGGCTGGGTTTCAAGTTTTACATACTGTAAATCAGGCTTGTCATTGTGCATCCCCCTTTTACAGTACAGTGTGTAGTTTAATTACAACAAAGTACACACAACACAAGTTTTTCTTAATGGATTAGGAGTATCTTGACAAATTTCTGCATGTCATTTATTTAAGCTGTTTTTGCAGTGTGTGTATTAAGCTTGTATTAATAGTATTGAGGTGGGTTTGGAAGATGCCAGTGTCCGCCCTTGTACAATAACCTGCATTTATATTTGACGATTTTATGTCTCCTGTTCTATTTTTGTTTTGGCACAAGCAGTATGTTCTAAACAATGTTAAGCCCTCACTAAAGAGTGGAAGCTAATGTTTGTATGTGTTTGCATATAATGCTTTTCTAGTTTAAAAAAACAAACAAACAAAATGGGTTGCTGTTCTTTGTGACCCCCTCTGTGTTCATGCATCAAATGCAACAAAGTCTTAAGTAGACCCTTTGGAACACCTTTATAAAATTGACAGATTGTGGTCTCCTGTGTATTCAATTTGAACCGAGTAATGGACCTGTTCGTTTAATACCATCCTGTATGGCTTCTAAAATGAAGTGATGTTTAAAGGACTCTTTGCAAAGGTACATTTTGGGAACTATTACTCCCATGTATTTATTGTTCTTGTGATGTGTCTTAAGAATTATGTGGACTTGCTCTGTTAAATTTTTTTGCATGTCCATTGTAATGTATTGTGCATGGGTTTGTTTTTCTGAATGAATAGTGCCCTACATGTACGATACATCAAGCTACATCTAACATTGGTTCTGGGCTATGGTATGACTAAATAAGCTGTTTCTTGTGCTATAATGGTGCTATGGATTGATTTACTCAGGTCTTGATCACCTTAGTAACTTTGATACCTCACACAGCCTAGTAACGGACATCACTAAATGAGCCAGCCTGCACTGGCCTGTTTAGTTAAAATGCGTATTTTATGCCCAACTGAATTCTGTATCCTTGAAATGGCAGCTTACTGTAAATTT
This sequence comes from Polyodon spathula, assembly GCF_017654505.1. Classification (NCBI taxonomy): domain Eukaryota; kingdom Metazoa; phylum Chordata; class Actinopteri; order Acipenseriformes; family Polyodontidae; genus Polyodon; species Polyodon spathula. Next base: position 397 of record NW_024472088.1, on the reverse strand, counting down.
AGCAATTGCGCTAATGTATTTTTATATTTGTAAATGTTTGGGGGGGGGGAGTATTTTGTTGTAATCTGATACAATTTAGAATGGCTGTTCTAAATATCTGTTGGTAATGACAGATGTTTTGCTATTGCAGTTCTAGCCGGGGTATTGGTCATGTGGATGATGTGTGAAAGTGGTGTGTCCAGTCTAGCAAATAAGGAATCTGGCTTTTTTTTTTGTGTGTGTGTGGAAACATTAACTTTGTAAAATCTTAAACCACTTTGAGCTGTATGTCCCAGGTGTCATAATCTTTGGCTTGGAAGAGATTTTAACGATCAGTGAAAAATATACAGCATTACTAATACTTAGTGATTTAATTTCCACTCATTCTGTGAAGTCGTTTAAAACTTCAATGACAAAT
>NW_024472087.1:0-1680 GCF_017654505.1 Polyodon spathula | reverse complement strand
GCACACCATTCTCCTGTACTGAGGAGAACTCATTTAAAAGCACAGAATCTAGTCTTTTTTAAACGTTCCTAGTGTTTTAGATACCACTGCTTCACATGCAAAGCTCTTCCATAGATGTATAACTGTGTAAGAAGTGCTTCCTACCTTCAGTTCTAATCTTACTTTTACTCCGCGTCCCTCTTGTTCTTCTCCCTGTGCTAAATTTGAAGTAGAGTCTCAGGTTAACTTTATCTTTACCATTTATGAGTTTAAATGCCCTTCTTTTTTTCTAGGCTGGAGATTTAATTATTTTGGCCTGTCTTCATAGTTCATGTCATTAAGTCCTAGGAACAGCCAAGTTGCCATGGAATTTGCATATACACTTATTCATTTTCACTGGTAATTTCTTTCCCCCAGAAACAGAGTTTATAAAGGTTTGTGATTGAAAAATCTCTAGCAATCTTACTGTTTCAGGAGGAAAAACTTACCAATGCAGATTCAAAGTGGTATTTTGTACTGTCCTGTTTATAGAGTTTACACCTTGCTTAGCTTGTTGAGAGACTGCCCCAAAAGGAAAATAGGGTGGTGAGCATAATTAACATACAGCATTATTATTATTATTATTATTATTATTATTATTATTATTATTATTATTAAGAACACATATGGGATGCAAAACAGATGCAAATAAAATAGTAAGAAATGTAATTTTAATGGCAGGGGGGCTAAAATAACACAGCAGTGGTTTTATTCAGACTAAAAGCTTTTAATACATGTTTTTGCTGCTAATTGACACACTTATTAAAGTGCTTTAATTATTTTGTTTTGGTTCTAAACTTGTTTTCTGCTTTTCTGTATTTAATTAGTTAATGTGAGATAATCACATGGTCAGAACATAGTCGGTTGTGTGTGTGATTGTGAAGATGATGGGAAATAGTCGCCTCTCAATATAAATGTATTTCTAGACCTTATTATTGCCGTACTAATGATTTGAAAAATATAACCTGCTTAATTTAGGTGGCTACATTTTCCATATGATTTGTTTTCATAAGTGTTGATTTTATAAAAGTATTATAATATCTGTAGTTCTTCAATAAAAACAATATAGAAAATGTGCATTTTCAATATACTGTATGCATATACCCAATAGAGTATATAATATTCATCACAAAGACAAATAGTAAACTGTATACTAACTAGTTATCATGGAACTCCCCAGTGCAAAATAAATCCATAATAATACAGGGTGAATATCCCAGTCTTGAATGACTTACTACTTTATTAGATCCTTGCTTAAGATTAAATACTGAGTTATGTTGATAATCAAAAAGAAAATATCTATTTCAGAGACAGGCATCTTTCAAAACCGATATCTTTTCAAAGATGAAATTGACTCTTAATGGAAAGGTCTAGATGGCAGCTTAAAACTTTTAAGTAAGGGCTGCAAAATACACTAACAAAATGTGAGCTGCTTAGGATAGTGAAATACAAGAAGACTGGGTGACGAAGGTGTCTGCAGATTATACATTTCCTTTTTTCTTCTCATTCCAAATTTAATATGATCAAGAGAATTACATCTGATGACTTTGTGAAGGGGTCCAAGCAAAATTAATTTTAATGGTCTGGTCCCAGTTCCTAGTGTAACACAGTAGTTCAGTAATACAGTTGAAGTAAGTGATTCATTTAGGCTTGTACTATTAT
>NW_024472086.1:0-4352 GCF_017654505.1 Polyodon spathula | reverse complement strand
TTTACTTGGCCATGTCCTTATTTTGAATTAAATGTACTGTGCTTAATGCAGAGAGATAACAATGGTACATTTTTGGTTTAGAAATGATCTGCCAACAGGGAAGCATTGTGGGGTTTCTTTCGCTTGTAACCCCCCAGCCGACTCAGTGAACACAGGCTGGAGCGTGCATCCTACCAATGCTCCTACCAATTCCTCATTTTTCGCACTGCGACTCCACAGCAAAACCACCAGACCTATAGTGCCGGAGGACAAAACAGATCTGGAGGCTCCACTGCAGAACCACAGACGCCCTATCGACCACAGGGGTCGGTGAGCCATGAATTCACCTGCCAACCTAAGCCCTCCCTACCCGGGCAGCGCTCAGCCAATTGTGCGTCACCCCCTGGGAGCTCCCGGTCACGGTCGACTGTGACATAGCCTGGACTCGAACCTGCAATCCCCAGGCTATAGGGCACATCCGCGTGGAGTGCCTTTGCTGGATGCGCCACTTGGGAGCCCATCGAGGAGGTTCTATGTATGAACATGCAAAATAGATGTGTGTGTGTATGTGTGTATATATATATATATATATATATATATATATATATATATATATATATATATATATATATATGTGCCATGGTAACATAGAATAACTACCTAATCAAAATAATAATCACCTGTCTGATGTCTCAAAAAATAAATTCATTCAGCATGCAATGGTACTACTGCTTGCTACATTATAAATACAGAGTTGCCTATAATGTGTATAGTTAACATGTAATACTGTAGCAGAAAGGTTGACTCATTCCATCCCTGCTATTAATATCTTGGAGAGATAACATCTGCTTATTCTTTAAAAAACAATGCTTTGTGCAACCTCTGTTTGGCATAAAGGTTAATTGTATGAATGCATTACAACAATTACATGAGTTATGGATCTATTCTGGGAAAAACTAGATATAAAATACAAACTACTTAAATTACTATGTGTCTTAAAAAAATGTGTGCTCTAGGAACTTCCATTTGTGGATTGTGGTAATTATTCTTATACAACTCAAATTGCTTGATATGTTATTGGAAGAACATGTTATCTAATAGAAGAGAATGAGAGCCACTTCCTAAAACACTTTCCCAACATAATAATTATTTTTAAAAATAGCACCGGAAGTAGATTTTGATTTGTACAACTGGGATGCCTTAGCACTTGTTTCTTCTACAGTACTAACTGAAGGTCAACTGGCAAGAAGGACTGAAGATCAGCTGGCAGCCTCTTTTCTCACTGTGAAGCTAATCGCTTCTTTCCATCCTTTGCATCTAAACAACAGGGTTCAGTTGCCACGCTGCAGCTTGTCTGACCAGTTTGTTGTTGTGCTATGAGGCAAACAATCCCCATTCGATATTCCTCCTTAACCATGCAGAGTGCAAAGACTGAAGCTCTTCCTGCGGGCGTCCAGCTGGGATTGTCAGGTCCGTGCAAACAAGATTTGAACCAGCAATCTCCCATCTGCATGACTTACCCTGCACTCCACAATAGCAGCTCCTTTATCTGGTGAGCCACTGCGCATATCTTAGTTTAGTTTTTTTGTTGCTTTGTAGCGGAATCTTGTACTAAGGTTTTATTTTTTATTTTGTTTTGGTTTTTTTAAACAAAAATTAGATACTATTTCAAAATAATTTTAACCTGACTACATTTATTTTAGTGCCTGGTATTCTCTAGTTCTGGCACAGGGAGTTTTTCATATTGACCACACTACTCCAGCCAACATCACACTTAATTACATATATTGATTTAAGGAGCTGATTCTAAAACTTCCAGTGAGTTTCCTTTTACTGTTTTTAATCTGTCTCTGTCAGGTGTTTGAGCATGTAACAGGAGTAACAGGCATGAAAGAGCTGTCTTAGATAACAGGCAGACTGGATGATAGACCCCGTGCAGTATAAGAGAGGGGTTTGGATGTGTCAGCAACTACGATAGTCAGCTCCACACACTCCTAATAATGCATGTCTGTAACACAGAAAATCATTCTGAAGTCAATTAAGTGAAATTCTCACATAAAATAAAGTTGCAGGTAGGCTTAAAAAAAAGAAAAAAAATCAGATGACTTCTGGATTCGTTTCTGTTAAATTTATTTGTCCACCTTCTGCATTCCAATAGTTTAGTGACTTGTGCTCTATTTTTCATTTACTTGGTAAACTTTCAGCTTAATATAATACATAATGCCCTAGAAATAAGACAATTCACATTTAAGTTGTTGTGTGTGTGCGTGCTTGTGTGCGTGTGTGCATACGTGTGTGTGTCTGCATGTCTGTGATTGTAATGATATTACCAGCTTTATTGCTTTTCAGAAAAAAAAAAAAAGTATACATTTTGTGCACTTGAACTGGGGCCTGGATAAAATGTCCCTTTTGGCAACACTATAAAGATAGCAAGTTTAAAGCCATACAAAACAAGACAATTTCAGCCAGTGATAAATTGCCCTCTGCCAAATTTAACACATTTGAGGCTGTTATAATTCTCTATCACTGTGGGGGTGTTGCGGAGGTGTGTCTTGATTAAAGCAATGGAGCAGGCTTAGTTTTTACTTTTGAGTTTAAAGGATGTTTTTCACATCACAATTAGTAAAGTATTATGTAAAAGAAACACATAAACAAACATAATATTTAATAGATTCATCAAAGGACCATAAAAGCACAAAGTGGAAACTGTCAACCATTTAAATATCCCTAGCCTAACCAAGCCATTGTAAACACAATATATTGTATTATAAGTGAAATAAGCCGATAAAATGACCCTGATTTTTATTGAGAAGGAGTGATAAATGCTCTGTAATGACCTGGCTTGCATTTGAGCCTCATACAGATCATTCGAGCCTCATGGCAGATTATTTTCGTAATTCAATTCCACATGCCTTCTCATAAAACTGAATCATTAAAATAATAAAATCTGTTGTATACAAGAGTTCAAATGTTAAACATGTGAAATTTAAACATGGCTTTTCCAAAAGCCTGGGGCAACTACTAGGAAGATAAACTTTTAAGCTACGTTTTTGTTAACATATTATTACAATACGTACAGTAACTTGACAGCTGTCGGTTGCTTTATATTTAGTCTTTCCAGAACAGCTGTATCCTTTGTTCCTACAAAGGTTGTCATCTTTATTGTTTTTTTGGATGTTTCTATTGCTTTGGATGCTACAAACCTTTGTAAAAAAGGGTTTCCTACCTTTTATTCTAAACTTACCTTACTCAGCTTCCATTTACCTCTTGTTCTACTCTCTGCCCTAATTTTAGTGATTTGAGTTAACATGATCTATAGCTCTAGCAGGACTGGGGCCCTGAACACATAAACAGTGTGTTTTTGTGTTTATAAAGGTTTTGGTAACACTTTATATGAAGTGTCTCTATTTACTATATATTTACATAGTAGTTACTTAGTAAATACACATGTACTTACATGTAATTACAATGTTATTATGCATAGTTACAATGTACTTCATGTGTAAAAGAAAAGGGTTAGGGTTAGGGAGGTTAGAGTTGTAATGTGCAAAAAGATTTACATAATAATCCCTTCCCTGCGAAACATGTGTGAAATGCAGCCAGTCCCAAATTGCTTAATTGATTGTCAATTTGGAGATGGCTATCTGTATGTATAGAGCTGACTGACACTTCTTTTTTTCTGCTACTTGGAAGTTTGGTTAAACTAAGAAGCTGTAGAGCCCTTTACTAAAAGGAGAACACTGGTAAAGTAAAAAAAAAAAAAAGTTTAGTTGTGTATCTTTATAAACTGCAACTTAAGTATAGATTAGAGAGGATAGCATTCCTGGTTTGGGACTTCCCTGTGTCGGGAGAAAATGTTAGATTATGGAGATGATGCTACTTTAATGAATTGCCATCTCAGCCCAACCATATGGATCAAAAATGAGCGTCTTACCATTCAACTCTGTGCTCTGTAGTCAAGTTCTGGTCTTAAGCTGATGTCGTTATTACGAACTCCTCTGCCACAAGGAGGAGATTCATTGCATTCTCCCCCCAATTAATCAAAGCTTGTCCTCGAGTCTTGGTCGTTTAAGTAGGGAGAGCGAAACTACATTTACCAGAATGCCTCTGTGATCAAAGAAGAGCCAAGTAATAGAAAAAAAGAAGTTTTCCTAATGAGACAAACCTGCCTGTAATCGAGCCATACAAGGGTTGTGTGTGTTAAGGCTGAGGTCTGTCTATAGGCACAGTGACTACCGAAATGGTTTGAAACATTGGAAGTATATTTATTGAAGGTATTTCTTCTGTGTTCTGAGTAAGATTGTTTTGTTGAATCAGTAAACAGCATAGCTGTCTGGTTGGTAGCTAAGGGTTATTTAAAATTTAGTTAGCGC
>NW_024472085.1:0-9000 GCF_017654505.1 Polyodon spathula | reverse complement strand
TCCAGCATGGAGTTAGGTTTTGGTTGTTTGCTTTGTTTTTACTTTTATTAAATGCTGAGAAGGGTTGTCGTTAAAAATATACATACATGTACCGGCCTGTTTAAACATACTTGCTGTTGTCCAGAGTGCTGTTTACATGAAAGATCAAAGTGAAAAGATCCCGGGGAAAGTGACAAAGTCATGAAGACAGAACACTCTGTGTCACACATGGTTAACTGCAAAACTACTGTTCAAATGATCAAACTTTCAAATGAGTTTATGTATCAACTTCAGCTGTCATTACACACTCTTTCACTCCATGCCTTTGCTTAGTATTTTTTCAGGTCAGGCTGTTCTGCACAACTCAATAAATGCTAATATATTCAGAGTCCCTGGGCACGACTACAGCGAGATACTTTCATCAGGGATACGTCAAGCTATTCATTATTTAGAGTGTGGCTGGGTTTCTTTCTAACCCATCTCTGATGCTCAAAATCAAATAGATCTTTTCTGAAGGAACTGTAAGTGAATTGACTCAAAACGAAACATATCACTGAGATTACAAAGTGAACTGTTAACTACACCATTCAGAATGAGCTTTGACAAGTTCGTCTTTGCAGGCAGCAGGAGCCAACAACAATGAGCTGTCTCTACATGGCTGAAATATTGATAGAAGGCTAAAAGTGCAGAGAATGGAAATGAGTGACGAGAGTATTGCAAACTAGCACATTCTGTTCTAAACAATGTGTTTGGTGTTCCAGAACAGAACATCAGAATGGTGAATTGGTATTGTTTTGCATGAATGAGTCACCCAAGTAATTCAAAAACAATTACTTACCTCTTAATGGAAGATGTGAAGGTATTTTAAACACAAATACAAAACATTAAATTACTTCCGGATACCTAGCAAATGCATGTGCTGTAGGTCAGTCTAGTCATAAAATAAAAACAACACAAGTGGTTCCATTTCGATTGAAGATTACTAGGTCATGGTTTTAACAATAAATGCTCAGGGGATGCTGGGACACTAGTCAAAGAGACACTTTGCAAATGGTAAAATTAAACTTTAATTTAAACAACTAGATCTGGAGAATTATGTTCCCTAGTGCAAGCTCTGCTCTTGCTGAGCAATGCATTGTAATGGAACAATACGATTCACCCGGTCATACTGTTGATGAAATGAATGAAAGATGGATGTATTTCTTGCAATTAAACATTATACCAAGCTAACATAGAACAAATATACATATTCAACAAGCGCTGAGATATGATTATTGTTCTCACTAGATCTCATTTTGGATTCCACCCTGCATTCATTCAAATTCAACGACTGCATGACCGGGCGAATCACAATGTTTTACATGATGTACCATTGCTAATCTACCATGCTTGATTTGATCAAAGGATAGTAATTCAGATAACAGTTTATTTTCCAAACTCTCCATGAACCTTATATATATATATATATATATCACAGAGGTCGGGGTCCAGTATAAATCCACTATATATAGAGGGCCACGATATAGCAAGAGAAAAACCCATAGAAAAACAAATAGGCTAACAAATAAATACTGTACAACCACGCCCTCGTTTTATCAGTGCAGAATGGTGTCCATAAGTTCTCATTTCAGTGTTTTATTAAAAGTGTTTTTTTAAAAAAACTCAATCTGCAAAAGTATGCTCATTCTGATGCACTTAAAACATCAGAAACTCACTGATACAATGTTATCATGTAATTAACCACTCAATTCCTTGTTAATTAATGCCTGTAGTGGATTTCATGGTTTGTAAATTGCAGTGAAAGTAAATAGATTTTTATTAAATAATCCAATCCCTGGCATCGTAATTACTATTTTGTTAATTGTCTTTTCCTTTCCTTTTCTTCATGGTGTCCTCCATTTAAAGTTAAGACAAATCTAAAGGAAATTAATTAAAGGAGATAGGGGGTCATATGGAGGTCTCTGCATTTTAAATGAGTGAATACATCGGACTGAATGTGCATGGTTGTGTGGTAGCAAATGCCTAATATAAACTAAAATATTACCTAAAGCATACATTCTGCTGCAAAGCTAAAGGAAAGTGAAGAATGTATACTGATACATTACAGGCACATGTAGATTTAAAAAGAAAAAAACATGAGTGCAGTTACCATGGCATCGAAAGCCTATAAGTATTTCCACTGTTTGTTCTCAAACACACTTACCCTTCACAAAGGTTACCCATCGAATCAAAAATATGCATGCTTAACTATACCGATTTGCAGAATGGGTCGTGTAATCCCCCCTTTTAAATGGTAATCTGCATACAACAACATGAAACAAAGAAATACAAAATTGAAATTATACTCATATTGTTTTTTTTTTTTTTTTTTTAAATGATGTCTAACATTTTAGGTGATGCTAAATGTTTGTCCATAGCTGTAGTTTGTGAGCTTGGACCTTCCCCCATGGGAAAATCGCTACATTATGAAAAGTCCACAGCACCCCTCGCTCAGTGATCTGTGAAATCTGCAGTAGCTAACAGTGGACTGAATGTGCAGCTCATTGGTATTCTTTAAACAGCATGGTGTTCAAACTTTGCAAATGAATAGTTACTTTCCTATCTATTTTGTTCTATATAGTTTTATGTGTGTTTATTTTGTTTGGTTTATTCGCTAATGGTTCTTTTTTTTCCTGTGTATTTTTGGCTTTACGTTCTCTGCCCATTTTAAAATGTTATAGTCAATAACAAAGACCCACTGAGTGTTCAAAAGTGCTTGTGACCTTTAAGAAATCTGAAATGTCAACCATTTCCACATATTGAAGAGAGAAATATGCTGAAACGCTCTGCTTTATATATACCGTTGAGAGTTAAAGGAATGCATTTGGTATAGTGCCTCTTCTACAGGAAGCAAGGCATGCTCTTAAAAGATCCAAATGATTATTCAGCATCAACATAGTAATGCAACCCATTCCATACCCCCATTACTCCTGTATAAAGAAGTACCTCATGGTCTGCCTATGTCTGTTTGTTTTATAATCTGTCTATTGGTCTTGTATTTGTTGTCTACAAACAGCTGAACTCAAATGCAAACCATAATTATTGATTAACAAAAAGGCAATGAATTAAAATCAGAAAAACAAGTATTATGTGCTTATTAACATTAATCTAATTGATCAAAATACCGAGAGAGAGAGGAAGAGAGAGAGAGAGACAGAGAGAGAGAGAGAGAGAGAGAGAGAGAGAGAGAGAAAACAAAAAAAGCTGGCAATGGATGAAAGGTAGTGGTTGAAGATTCTTGGTCTAACTCCATTTTAAAATTATCCTCAGGATAAAAGCCTTCCTTAAGATGGTGCCTCTGCCTGCCAAGTAGCGAAGTGGCTTTACAGCCACAATGTAATTACTGTATATTTGACAATAAATTGAACTTTCAATTAGCAGTATCTGGAGTGACTTGCTGTCCTGAGGACAAAGCATCCTGCCTATGTGCCTTTATTCAGAGAAGAGAAAAACTTAGCTTAATCATTCCAAAAAGCTGTTACATAATACCACACATTGAACTGTCCTGTTGGCATCAGAGTTGATACCTTTGGCAACGTATAAGTGTATAAACAAAATGAGAGGCAGCATGCTATTATAGTAGCGCAATATCCTGGAAAAAAAAACAAAAAAAACCCATTTTATAATAAACAAATAAAATATTTTATAACAAACTTTACAGTGCTGTGCCAGTGGGCAAACTCTATGGTGGCAAAAATTGCACGGCGAGGACAGTTCGAAACAGGCTCCTAGGGGCAGGGCTGAAGTCATGCAAAGCTAGAAAAAAGCCCTTCATCAATGAGAAGCAAAGAAGAGCCAGGCTGAGGTTTGCAAAAGACCATAAGGATTGGACCGTAGAGGACTAGAGTAAGGTCATCTTCTCTGATGAGTCCAATTTTCAGCTTTGCCCAACACCTGGTCGTCTAATGGTTAGACGGCGACCTGGAGAGGCCTACAAGCCACAGTCTCTCGCACCCACTGTGAAATGTGGTGGAGGAGAGGATCGGTGATGATCTGGGGGTGCTTCAGCAAGGCTGGAATCGGGCAGATTTGTCTTTGTGAAGCCAAGTACAAGGTTGTCCTGGAAGAAAACTTGCTTCCTTCTGCTCTGACAATGTTCCCCAACTCTGAGGATTGGTTTTTCCAGCAGGACAATGCTCCATGCCACACAGCCAGGCCAATCAAGGTGTGGATGGAGGACCACCAGATCAAGACCCTGTCATGGCCAGCCCAATCTCCAGACCTGAACCCCATTGAAAACCTCTGGAATGTGATCAAGAGGAAGATGGATGGTCACAAGCCATCAAACAAAGCCGAGCTGCTTGAATTTTTGCGCCAGGAGTGGCATAAAGTCACCCAACATCAATGTGAAAGACTGGTGGAGAGCATGCCAAGACGCATGAAAGCTGTGATTGAAAATCAGGGTTATTCCACCAAATATTGATTTCTGAACTCTTCCTAAGTTAAAACATTAGTATTGTGTTGTTTAAAAATGAATATGAACTTATTTTCTTTGCATTATTCGAGGTCTGACAACACTGCATCTTTTTTGTTATTTTGACCAGTTGTCATTTTCTGCAAATAAATGCTCTAAATGACAATATTTTTATTTGGAATTTGGGAGAAATGTTGTCAGTAGTTTATAGAATAAAACAAAAATGTTCATTTTACCCAAACACATACCTATAAATAGTAAAACCAGAGAAACTGATAATTTTGCAGTGGTCCCTTAATTTTTTTCCAGAGCTGTATATATATATATATATATATATATATATATATATATATTATATATTATATATATATTATATAATATATATCTCCTATTCGTGGTACTATAAGAGGAAGAGGAGAAACCACCATCGCTTCAGAAATTATGAGAGCCATAAGATGCCTACTGCTAACAGTAACAGTGATGTATAACCTATGCAAGGAGTTACTCAGAGTCAAGTTTCAAGTTTGCAGGAAATGCACTCCAAGTCCAGAATAGTTGATAAGGATGTTGTACCAAACTCTGTGCAAATATTTGGGATGGTGAGGTTAGATAGATCTGTAGAGAACATAATCTGTAACTGACGTTAGATTTAATTAAAAAAGAGCTTTATATTTGACTGGTAAAAGATTTACCATTCTTACCTCCAAACCAATGCAATGTTTAAGGAAAGGCTAAAGAGTAGTTCTGAATTCATTGCTATGATCTAAGAGACCATAAACAAAGGTTTTATTGCTTGAGATACACAAAGAGTTCCACTTGTTAACCATAGAAATGTTTTTCAAGGTAATTTTGTACAGTAGCTTTGTAGTTTCCCATGGTTATATAGTGTGATTACCATAATTTACCATGTTTTGCCAGTTTTTTTTTTTTAAATATGCTTTACCATAGGGTTTTGCAACACTTAAGTATGCTTTACTTTCATTATGTTTTATTAGACTTTTACTGCATTTAACTTTATATGGGTAATTTGTAATTTATATGGGTGTTGTTATCAGCAACATTCAGGCAATGTGTATATCTCGACTATATACTGTATTTGCAATTTATATTTATAAACACGTATATAACTAGATTGAAATGTTTTGAGATTACTCAAGACGTTGTGATGCTGTGCAACAATAATTTCTTAAAACCATTACAGAATATCAGGAAATGTATATTTGTGTCTGTGATAGGTTGGCTTGTGTGGTGACATCAGGCCAGGAAGAAACACACAGTGCTGAGTGAATTGTGAATGAGCTGCTTGTTTGGCTTAATAAATGAACAAATAAACAGGTTGAACAAAACAAAACACTAATACAAAACAAAACAGCACATTGGCCAAAATAAACAGACCAAACAGACAGAAAAACGAATGCTAAACAAAACAAGTATCATGCTGGTGCAAAACCAGCATGAACAGCAATTGTAATTATTTGTTATTGTTATTGTTGTTGTTGTTTTAAAGCTTACTCTCGACTTTCTCTCCCGTTCTTTCCACATTGAACACCCAAACCTGAGTGTGCAATCTGTGCATTTATATATACAGCTGTGCTGGGATTCAATTGCTAATTAATCATTCACTTGAATCCCAGCACGTGAACTAATTTATGCATTCCCCGTGTTCCCATCCTAATACACATTTTATCTGCACGTGAAGTGATTGTGCACGTGCCTAAATACAAAAATTTTTACAACATAACCCAATTAATACCCCATATACCAATGTATATACACAGCAACAATAACACTCCACATACAACATAAAACATAAAAATACTCACAGGGTATAGGAGTCTCAGATGATGATTCTTTCATTTCTTTAATGTTAATGTTAATCGAGCCAGACTGGCACGGCCTACCCCCTCCAGACATTCCATGCTTGAAAATCTAGAAAAGCACAGGTGGTAAGATGACAATTTAAATGCACAGCACGCTGTTTAAGCAAAAGCCTGATCAAAAAGATTGCACCTACTCGTAAAAGCCTTATTGTTCAGAGAAAAGAATTACAGAGCTGTAGAGCATCCTATCACCACAAAAAAGCAGAAATAATCTTATCCGGTAGTGAAAGCCAGGCTCCTAGAACTGGAGGTGAATTGTTTTAGTGCATTGTTTTAGTATTTTTGCTGCAGTGTTCTGTATCAGCTGTGATATACTGGGTAAGACATCTGAAATGTCACCAAACAATGGGGTAACAAAACTTTAATACCATCACAAATACTGCAGTGTTACATTTGTTATATGTTAGGTCATAAGAGATTCAGTCAGTGAGTTGCGTAGGAAACACTGAACCACCAAACTAGTGTTGTATCTAGGGTGGGGAGCTATGTGTATAGATAGCCTTAGTAGAATTCCCTGTTGTTAGTTTGAGTATTGTTTGCTGGTTTGGATTAATTGTTGAAATTCTTTCAAAAGTAAACCAAGGGCTGGGTTATAACAAAAACTGCAGATGACATAAAAGCCAATGCAGCACACACACACACATAGGGCAATGATTGATTACATTTATAAGGTGTCAAAATTCTTTAGTGATGGCAGATTACATTGAATGCTATAACTTCTGGTTTCTCCCCGTTGCCAATAAATAACCTCTCGAAGGAGGCCTGTATACAGCTGACATACACAGAAATCAGAAAGAGGAAGTAAACAGCCCCAGGCAGTCATAACCTCAGGAGATGGACCCACACTCCATTAACTTCACATGCATTATAATCATGTTTCTCTCAGCTGTCATATCTGATTTGTGTTGAAATCCTTTGTATTAATTAGCCCACACTTCACAACAAAGTGCTATGTTGACCAGCTAACACATTCCAATGGTTAGGGGCAACTGGTATCTTTCGTTGCTTTAAAATTGATTTTTCATTTTTAACTTTTAATTATTACTAGAAAATATTATATAACTGTTGTTGGTGAATAGATCAGAAACCTACACTCTCTGCTTATATAAATAATGAATCATAAATATACTTACTCTCTGATATATACTATATAGTAGTACATAATGTATTACGGCCCACATTATCCTAGGTTATACCTGAACTTAAACAATATGTTAAGAGAATCCAATTCTGAACTTAAACAATTTGTTCAAACTGAATTGATCCCTCTGTAACAAATGCTGGGTGCTCATTGTACAGAATACCTCTACTTTTATACAATTATTGATTATAATATTCTGTATGGGATGGAAAAAAAGACCCATGGAGAATATCAAGTTAGTTGTTTCAGTTCCCTGCACACAGTGCTTTATTAAATGTATTCTTTGAATGTATGCGTGTATTCTTTGTAAAATGCTGGTCTAGCACATTCTGCACTTCGAAATTCTCAATAGAATATATTTATATTATAATACCCTCTCGTGTGTCCTTTATTTCAGCAACGTTTGCATTTAAAAATCTCTCTCTCTCTCTTTCTCTCTCTCTCTCTTTCTCTCTCTCTCTCTTTCTCTCTCTCTCATCCTCTGCTCTCGCTCTCTTTCTAAAGCTTTTGCTCTCTCTGACTCACTTTCCAATTCTCTTCTCTCATCAGGCGTATGTGTCTCTCTCTCTCTTTCGCCTTGCTCTCATACCACTCATAGAAGGACTCAGATATCCTGTGTACTAACATCATTGACTCATATGCGGATTTTTACCTAGTAATAGGCTGTACAAACAGTACTAATTTTTTCAATTGAGTGGTTATAGCTAAGTAGATTTTGCTATTAATTGCATTTCCACAAACAATATAACCAGGATAGTATTGGTGCTTCCAAAACAATATAATCTTTACCAATGGTCTTTTATTGTTGTTAACTATTTATTGTTTAAATAATGTACCTGTCATTTTAGTGGTTTTGGGAACTATTTTTCTTGTTTAAGTAAATACATTTCCAGGCCATTTTTTATGGACAGGATGGCTTGGTGGTGACATCAGACCAGAAAGACACAGACAACACAACCAGTACTGCGGGGGTGAGATGCAAAGGCACTTTTTTTTTCTTTTATTATAAATAAAATATTTAAATAAAAACAAAACACAAAACAAAATGGCACAGCGGGCAAAATTCAAAACAGAACAAGCGGTGTGCTGGTCAAAATCCAGCAATTGTATTTGTATTTTCAGGTTTTCATATTCCACCTCTGAACAACCCCGACAGAGAGGTTCCTGCCTCTTTATGCAGCTGTGACTGAGCTCGATTGCTTGTCAATCATTCAGTCGGGGCTCAGGCATATTCTACGCGTCAATTGATTTAGCTGGGGATGCAATTTACCCTTCATTGCGGACCTAAAACAACAGTGCAAATGAAATAGATTTAAATCATCATACAACAAAATAGAAATGAACACAGGAGTAGGGTGTACCCCGTCACACAAGGAAATAACTACAATGACAACCCTGTAGTGCCTAGTTTACACCATCCACGGATTTGTATTAGTATATGCATTATTTTCCATCATAATGCAACCTATTTTAAAACATATATTTATCCTTCCTCATATACTGCCAACATGTACTCCACAGATCCATATAGAGCTTCCTATACTGAA
>NW_024472084.1:0-1221 GCF_017654505.1 Polyodon spathula | reverse complement strand
TAAAAGACAAGAAATAGAGCAGCAAATGTGGCAAACGCCAATATGGGTAAACAAGCAAACCCAGTAAAGAACCGTAGAAAGAGAGAGAGAGAGAGAGGGGGGGGGGGGGGGGGTTACATTAAAATACTAGCTATTAAAAACTGCATGCTATTTCAGGGTAATATCATTAGCTCTGAAGCAGGCTATGCCCACATATTCTGATGCTCTAAAATGAAAGTGTGACAGTATACCCGTATACTCCAGATTACAATAATGAGAGAGTGTTCTTATAGCTGCTTACAACTGACAACAGATCGGATTTCTTTACTGGAACACCTGCTTGTCCCTAATGTCAATGGGAACTGATTGAGCATCTGCCCATGATTCCCAGATGAATTGCTGCATTGTGCAGGAAGCTCTGTTGGCTGTTGCTAGGACACGCACTCTTTGAGTCATATACTTTTGTACAACTTGTGTTGCACCTGGCCTACCCCCTTTAAGAGTTCATGGTTGATATTAAGTAAATTTGCATAGCACCACCCATGTAGCGGACAGAGTTCAAGGCTTGATCTCTGGTTGTGGATAGTCAATGAGCAGAAAAGCTAGTGAGCAGACCACTAGAATCCATGCAGATGTTCAAGCCCAGTAAGCCTCCACAAGAGAAACTGCTCTACCAACCAGAAGCAAATGTTTTACTTTTCAACAGTAACACCCAGATTTCATAAAACTTCCATTTATATGTACATTTGTACGGTATTGCATGCAAATCCCAAATGGGAGTTTCGTTTTAATTTTAATTCTATGTGTGCATGAGTGGCTGAGAAAATAGAAAACGGATTACCTGACATCCAACACTACCAATCATTCTAAAGCGGCTTAGCTATTGACAAAATCTCCGGGATTGCTTTTTCGGATCAGTGGAGAACAAACCTTCATAAAGCAAAATTTCTTATTTCCCAGTGTACATATCAAATACCCCAGCAATCATATGTAAAATAGAGTGACAAATCTTTATTACAGTAAAGATGACATAGCTTTTTTTTTTTTTTAATAAAACAACTGAGGCGAACTGTGGATTGGTTGTCTGTGCGTTTATGTGTGGATGTGTATGTGGGGGTGTGGCAGGCTGGTGAGTGGATAGAGGCCCAGAGACAGACTGCAGTTCAAAAAATCCTATTTTTATTATAAATAAACACAAAAATAAAGTGCACAAGGGCAAAATAAAAATATTTAAACACAAAA
>NW_024472083.1:0-3968 GCF_017654505.1 Polyodon spathula | reverse complement strand
ATTCATATGGTGTGAATTTGCTCATGATTACACTGCCCTTGTTCATAATGAATTCATGAGTTTTAGGTCATTTCTTGCATTAGATAATTCGTTTTATGCACTCCATTATGTTCTCAGTTATTCAGCATGCAAAAGCATGTGTATTGAAATGTAAAAGTTCCCATTTAAATTAAGCGAATAGCCCTCATTCCAGAAGCATTGAACTCTGGGTTATGACAGCTTCCCCTTCCCAATCATCTGTCCCTCCTTTAAGCCATACTTAGCCCTGTGAAATTAATGGAAGAATTAGAATGACATGACTAGCCCACAATTCAGTCCTAAACCTCAAGGTGGGTATAACTTATTTTGAAAGCCGTAATGTTAGAATTCATCAAACATATAATAAAGTTGCAGAATTAATAAATATTTACTGAGCACAGGCATAAGAGTTGCACAGCATAAACAGTGTGTTGCCAAAACTTTCTACAAAGTTTTTGAAAAACTGACCAGTTACTACAACCCTGATCAATGCAGAATAGAACTCACAAGATTCTAAAGGCAGTGAGGATTTTAGACCCACAACATGTTTGTATTTTGGATAAAGAACCCCTCCCATTAGATTCTATTCCAGGGTTTGATGCTTACTGTAAATCAGAAAAGGAGGGATGTTAATTATTATATGCAAAAGAAAATGGTAGTGGAATAACTTTGAGCAAATTTTGGAGAAATGCAGAACGGCTAAAATATACTTGTCAGTTGGTACCAATTCTGTAGATGCTGAAAGTACTAGGTTAACTCACTGACAAGGCTTACATCTAATAGCAAAATATAATGCATACGAACTGAGAATGGATTTTTTTTTTTTATTTGTCCTGCAAAAATAAGGAACACTTATGGGCTTCTTATGAACAACTTCTTTGTTTTTTTTTTGTTTTTTTTTTTACATTATATTCAAAGAACAAAACCAATCTAAACGAAACAAATAAAAAAATAAAAATAAAGACAGCTCAAGTATGTAACAGAATCACATGCCCAGACTGCAAAAAAAAAATGATTATAAGATCTATACTGCTCAGGGATTGGTGCCAGAAAAAGGAAATCCATGAAAAAAAAAAACAATACCTTCTCTTTTGCTGACAAAATATATATATTTGTGCCCGGTGAGATCCAGATATCAAGACAATGTAATTCGTTTTTTACGAAATGATTTGCGTAAAAGTGTATTGGTAAATGAAAACCTATAAATCAGGTCTTTACACTTATGAGTTCCTGAAATAATATTGAAAAGAGCTCCCTTTAAAATCTTGTACGTATTCACAGGGATGTAAGGGGTTCAATAAATGTCAGTAGCCATCTACAGCATTCTGTTTATTAATCTCTGTACTTTGTGGTAATGGGATGAGCAATTCAAAGCTTAAAGTAGCACAATGGGATGATTTTTAATGATATCTCATTGTGGCTTACTGTGGAGGCTGTATCGACTTCTTGTGGCTGTAGGACTAAATTGCAGGTTAAAAGACAGGTCGTGTAAAACACAAGGCCCAAGCCACACTCAATGCGGTCTGCCAACACAACTGAGTTGCCCCAGAGAATTTAGAAAAGGCCACTAATGCACTTGTTTCTACTAACCTGGTCTGTTTACAAATGCAGTTGTTTTCTTCATAATTTTTCTGATTGGTATTTAAATAAATCTCTGGGCTTTTTTTTTTCTTTCAAAGAACATCTTTAGTAGTTCACGGGTGCTTCTTCATAAAGAACAGTTTAAATATTTATAGAAAACCTATTTGAAGTTGTTTTTATGGATTTATATTTAACGATGCAGGGTTTCCTTAAAGGGGAGTTCTTTCTGCTTTAATGAATTATGTTTAATCATGAAATACTGTGAAATATCTATTTGTAGACTGTGATGTGGCATGGAATAAATCATTTATTACCATGAAAAAAATCCAGCCAGTTGTGTAGGCTAATTGTTTTCAGATAAACATTGTGCAAGTGCAAACAGGCATCTATTTCCATATAATTCAGTTTTAAATATCACTTTCTGTTGAACACCATCTAGCAGCCTTTAAAAATACTTAAATCCAATTTAGAATCCATTGAGTAAAAAAAAATAAACCGTATCACTTTGCAAAATTACCTTAAATCAACAATAAAATGATAGCTTTCCCCCCTTAATCTGTACCTATCTTTGATTTGTATGTGTTCCTGCAGCTTTGCTGTATGGTGGCAGTGTTCTGTCAAAAGCCTGGCAGTGATAGAGTATTAAAATCTGAAGCAACCAAATCATTCCTTCTTATTTGGAGGCAATGGCACCAATTGGATTAGTCTTTCAGGGGTTTATAGTGTTTCACTGATTGCGTATTCAGACAGTTTATTGACTTTATTGCTATTTTACTTCTATTTAAAGGTGTCCTTAAAAGCTGCTGCTATCAAGCAAAGCAATCTGCACTGAATGACATTTGATCAGTAAACTTTTTCCAAGGACTGCAAAAAGCATACAATACAATTAAAATGTAAGACTTGCTAGACTCAGACTGTACAAGTAGGTTTATTGGCATCAGCTACCTCTTTCTAACCCACACTGTACTGTATGTATTTGATTTTAATAGTTTCAGAGACATCTATGGACCACAAAGAGACCTCTATCCAAGTCCTACACAGTAAGTGGGATTGCATTAATATTAAATACTCAATATGTTCACCATCACTGGGATATGAACACCTAATACCTTTTGATTTAGAGTGCATTAATGATAACCCCATCCTACCACATTACATTAAGCAACCTACCAGTGTTACACTAATCTCTCACCAGTGAACGTAAGGTTCATGCAGTAACATTCATACTGAAATATCATTTTAACAGTCTGTTTTGTTTAGTGAACTATTATAAACATTCTTATAATATCTGGAAATAGGATAACTTCAAGAGATATGACCATGACAAAGGTTGTTTATTTGCATGAGTGATTTCACTCAGCCCTTGGCCAAGCTTCTGTGTATTTAAAGTCTTGTGAATCACTGAATAGATACATTTCAATTGCTTATACATAAGCCACATGTAAAAGTGTGACATAAAAATACTTTAACCCTAAATTAAATGAACAGACAGACAGACCCACTGGCTACCTGTAAAATTCAGGACTATTTTCAAACTCTCCTGCTCACCTACAATGCCCTTCATCACACAGGTCCTGAGTACCTCTTCAACCTGCTGACCCGCTGTGTCCCTGCCCACAAGCTGAGGTCCTCCGACTCTGGCCTGCTTGTTATCCCCAAGCAAAAGTGCACCACAATTGGACAACGCTCTCCCAGCTTTGGTGCATAATGCTCCCACCGCCACTCGCTTTAAATCAGCTCTCACGACCCACCTGTTCTCTCTTGCTTTTCAGCATGGGTAATGGGTTCTCTGCACACCCCTAATATTTACAACAAAACACAAATAAAGTGTTTCACGGAACATTTTGTTAAGGTACTGTATGTGAGATTTGCCCTAAATTATGGCACAACTAACCTTATATCATCTTTCAAAAAGTTCAAAATAACAAAAAAAAAAAGAAGTGATAACTTTTTTTGTATAAAAAGAATCCTAGAATTATCTGTGCTTGTAATATATTTAAAATGAACAACGGCTACATTCCAAAAAGGGGACATTGCAAACAGAGATCTGGAAAGCTTGGTTAATAATGTAAAACCAGTAAAATGTGTGTTTGAGAAAATTCAGGATATTGACCTTGAAGCAATTGTTCTGGGAAGCTAAGAGACGCTTTGATGAAAAGCAGAGACTGAAATAACTAGCCTATGGCAAAAAAAAAGACACTTACTTTGTACAAAAAAAGACTTACGTTGAATAATTTTGCCAGACTGTGAACTCATTAATTGCATTAATCCCTCACCGTGAATAACTCTAGACCCTAGCTAAAATAAAAGAGATTTAGAAAGAACCGTTTTACGGTTTATTTGAAACCTGCTTTACAGTCTATTAAAAT
>NW_024472082.1:0-25000 GCF_017654505.1 Polyodon spathula | reverse complement strand
CTCCGCTCCAAGCGGGACCCCCTGAGGCGTCACCTTCAACCCGGCTCCTTACCCTCGCCCTGTATGGCTCCGCACCCCGATCGATCCTGGAATTGGGGTATAATCCACCTCGGTCTGTTTTCTTACTGTTTTACTGCGAGCACATCCCAGAGCGCCTGTGAGCATGCGCGGTGTCTTCTCGCTCCGATACACTTCCTGCTCGGAGGGGAGCTGTGCAGCGCCGCAGCAATGCGCCTTTACTGTGCTTTCCAAAAACAACCGAACCAACACACCGGACACGCTCTTTAAACTGGGTATAACCCGCGACACGAGGTTCTGCATGTGGCCTCAGAAGAGATTGTGCACGTATTCTTCTGATGTGAAAGAAAGACTTGCGTTTTAGGAATGACAACATGTTTCTATAATCACCGGCTTTTGCAAATGCGCCACTTTAGCCTAGGATATATACTTGACACACAAAAAGGAATAACTTATTAACGGAAGCCCCTTGTCTACCATATTCCCGTTTAAGAAGGGGTTGTCTGTCTGTCTCCCCTGCAGTTGTGCTCATTCTAGTATCCAGTGTTGTCTCATGAGAAGAAAAAAAACCGGCACTGCCTTTCATAACAAGCCCAAAACAAGCGCAATTCGAGTATACAGGCCACCGAATACTAACCGACCCGATAAACACCGACGCGATTTCGTAGTGTCGGTGTCTGGTCGGCAAGCAAAACCCATCGGTGTCGTGTCGTGTCGGGTCGGTCTAGTATGCGAAGGAGTGTGGCTGTTTATGCAAATTCCAACCCGCCACTCTCAAATTCCAACCGCGACTCTCTTTAACTGCTTGGCAACTGTGCCAGTATCGCAGTGCCTGGCTGTCGGTGCGCAAAGCATATTTAGACACGACAGAAGCGTTTAGTTGACTCGAGCAGTAAAACTTATAACATTTTCTAAAATAGACCAGGACCCTAATATTAATCTCACTTCTATCTTTAATATGATATGGTGAAGTTAACATACAAACGTATTAGTGCATGCTGATAATCTTAATAATGCATGATAGTTTTGTAGTCTTGTTTCATCAGCAATTACAAATTATTCCACCAGGTGTCACTAGTGCACAAATTATTACATCATACTGAACCCTACTGGTACATTTCATCTTACAGACAGCTTTAAATAAATACATAAAAGCCATTTTAAGGCACTGTCTGTGTTTGATTAAACACAGTGTGTGCCATATTTATTGAAGGATGCCTTATAGAAAATGAAATATAATTACAATATATAGGAAAGCATGATAGATGTTTGAAAATAAATTCAGCACAAAATATGTTACTCTTAATTATATCAATGTTTATTTTCAAGAATATATTTACAGTATATGTTCCTAAATACATTTTCAGTTTTGTTATATATATATATATATATATATATATATATATATATATATATATATATATATATATATATATATGTGTGTGTGTGTGTGTGTGTGTGTGTGTGTGTGTGTGTGTGTGTGTGTGTGTGTGTGTGTGTGTGTATTGTCAAAAACAAATATTGTATATATTTATCTGACAAGACTATAATATATTCATATTTCCAACCTATGTTTATCTCTTAAAACGTAAATAAGGTGTATATTTTTAAATATATGTATATAGTTTCTATATTGGAAGTATACCAGAGGAATATAAACATTATAAATAGTATTATAATATAAATATTATAATATTATTCAGAATAATATTCATTCAAACACTGTATTTTCTGTTGCTGGTTGTTTTGCTGGATACAGTACATTTGTTTTCCAGCTCAGATAATTGGCAGTTTATTGGGCTCGATTTATCAAGGGTTTTTCTCGAAAATTAACGATCCACGCAATAGAGCTATAATCCCAAAACAATCAACAGTTAATTTAGATGCTAAGATTTAAAAGTTAGTCTGAAGATTTTCAGGCATTCACAAAGCATAACTGCTATGCTAATACTTAAAAAAAATAAATAAAAATAAAATAAAGCAAAACATTGATTTTATTACGCTTTGAATAAATAACTCGGGTTAATTGAAGAGATCGTACGAATGCCCCTGCTCGAGTTCTGTAACAATAGCTGTTTCCGTTTTAAAAAAAACAACAGTGCATATATATCACGGTGTGATTCGTCGCTTTTACTTTTTGGCAGCAGGTATATTTGCTCTGAATTTCCAGGTGCAACAACCCGTAGGTAGAGATAATAATAACCCGGGTAGAGAGAAGCCACGCTGCGCTGTTGCTTTTGTCCTGACCTGTGACAACAGAAACACAGAACTAATTAAAAACCGCTGACTACAGAGCAGCCTCTAGCGCGCTGGCCGAAGTTAGGGAGGAATTTCCGAGTGAGGAAAAATGTTTACAAGGAATTTTGATTATACAGTGTATAGCACCGACTTCTCCTGGGATAAGCAACTGCCCACGGTGCTTTGCTAAACGTTAGCTGCTCTTGTATCCCGCACTGAACTAATTATTTATGATGTCACTTTAAAAGGGCAGTAGTAACTGCATTGCAAAATACCGAAGAGGTATGCCTTATTTGGCGAAGGATTTCGTGGATGTGGGAAGTTTGACTGACGGCGTCCCAATCCTGCCCTATGGTTGTACAGTCAGCCAATGGGACGCTACTGAGGAACGAGTGTATTAGGGGTTCACAGTATCTGCGCCCGTTAAACTGAACCATGTATATTACAGTGCTAAACTTTTTTGAAAAATTAGATGTGTTAATCACGGTTTTATTTATTTTGAGTCTGGAGACTGGCGGAGCCGATGGGCAGGAGGGTAAGTCATTTTCGTCATTTTTCATATTTTTCCTAAAATATAATAAAATATACAAACCGAAAAGCGGCTTGTCTGTCTTGCTAATGTACTTGTTGGTTTATTAAATGCAGTTATTTACAGTTCGTCTGCGTTTCGTTTCTATCAAAGTATTTCCAAAGTAGGCTGCAACAAGTTAATGAATAACTAACTTAGGGATAAACACATCTGTCATTGACAGACGTCTGCGTTAGTATTGAATCTTTTAAAGGGCTATTGATCCAATGGCATTATTTAAAAGTTACTTATTGCATACAACCAATACGATTGTCTTTGCATATTATCGGTACTGAATTTCTTTTTTATTGTTTAAAATGCACTGGCTTTCTTTCACATTGTTGCAGTTCTGAACGAGGCTCGCAATGCCGTGCATGTAAATTGCTTGTTTAATGAGTAACTGGTGTATTCAGGTCTGGTTGCCAGGTAAAGGTGTATCTTGGGATGCGTACACCTGTCTTGTCACGGTATCTGCCAGTCTACCTCCCTGCACTAGCCGAACTGATTGCTTCTCAACCTCGTGGGCGGTCTGTGCTATAACACAACAAGCTGGGGAGCATTTCGATGCCCACAGGTTATTTATGAGGCGCCTGTGACATTGAAAAGTCCACTGTAAGTGCTGCTAGCATGTTGTACTCGAATAATTGTGTGCGTAGTTCATTCTTAAGTGTACTTAATATAAACACGTTATCTGAAATAGGGGCTTCTTTTTACTGTTCTTCATGCGACTTGAAATCAAAGTGCTTCACTTAAGTTTGGAACACGAAGCAAAAAAAAAAAAAAAGCGCCCTCTTCAGTTGGAACACAGTACTGCAGTTTAAATGCGCTAAAGTTGAACCTGTGTTAAATATTTTGATAATCCTGGTCACAAAAATGTGAGATCTAAATACGAAATGGGGGATAGAACTAGAACAGACACAATCAAAATCAAATCAAACGGCAAACAGAATGCTTGGGTATATAGCCCAAAGTGTAGAGTACAAATCCAAGGAGGTTAGAATGAGGCTGTATAATGCACTGGTGAGACTGCACTTCTGGTCACCACAATACCAAAGGAACTTTGTGGCCCTGGAGAAAAGCAGCCAGACTTATCACACAGCTTAAAGGACTGAGCTACAAAGATAGGCTGAAAGAGCTGAGTCTGTTTAACTTAGAACAAAGAATAATTATGGGGGACATGATTGAAGTTTTTCATAGTTATCTGAACCAATGCTTTTAAGCTCAGTACAGAAACCAGGACCAGATGACACAGTTTAAATTAAGTGGATACAGACAGAGAGAAGGAGACACTTCTTCACACAGAAAGTGGTGAGGGTATGGAATGAACTGCCTAGTCGTGTTGTTGAGGCAGAATCACTTGGATCCTTTTGCCAAATTGGCAAAGTTCTGAGATGAATTAGCTACCAGGAACCAGATGAGTCTAGAAGGGCCCAAAGGCCTCCTTTTGTTTATACATTTTCATTTTCTCATGTCGTTATTTGTAAGGTTGTTATCCACACAAATTTAACTCATAGGCATCCGTTTTTAAATCTGTGGCGTTTATCAAAGGGAGAGGAACTGGAAATCTTCTAGGTTTTAGTTTTTCCCTTTGGGAGATACTGAGATGAAATAAACAAAAAAATGCATCTGCTGCTTATTATTCTTGTTGGTGGCGACGTGTGTGTTTGTGTTGATAATAGACACAGGAAAGGACTAAGACACAAGTCACTATGAGTCAGTCAGTGGCTCAGCTGGAGTTCAGAAGCAGCCTGTCCTGCACTCGCTTCCAGACCTGCTTCAGTTAGAGCAATGCAGCAGACTTTCCAGTCTGACACTCCTCAACTTCCACTTGAGTTAAAGAGGGGGCTGGATCAATCATGGGATACAGCTGGCCGTTTACAACATGCTGTACTGTCACACATGATGTTAAAGGGTTACCAAACACCCTGCAAAGATTACAAGAAACACGTTACTTGTATATCTTTGCTGTGTCCTGCGTTGTCCATATCACAGCGTTATAGTGTGCCGCATCATGGATCATAAATGAACAGGACGGTACATTTCTCAAAACTTACTCAGAAGCATTCTGTGGTAGTTTGGTTCTGACTGAGCAATGTGCTTCCTTAAATCCAGATGGAAGGCAAACATAAACATAGACTATTGAAACGGAAAAGTATTATCAAGGTTACTTCCTGTCGGTGACACCTCACAGCTCTGTCTGGAAAAGATAGACATGAAAGAGGTGCACTGTTCCTGACGGGGGGAATGAGAAGTCAATCTCGTATGGCATTGTGTTGGAAAGCAGTGTTCTGATGGGTGTTTGGTAAATTCTTTTCACAGAAATAAAACTCTATCGCCCCACCACGACATCCTTATTCTTACCTCTCCAACCGTAAATATTAATAGTAAAGCACTAAACGTTGCTTAGTTTGAGATGCACTTTTGACATGTTTAACCCACACGTTCATTATTGAAAATACTATATGGTCATATTCGGTTAATGCTGGCAAATCATAATTGAGAACCCAGAGAAAACATTAATGGGATTAAAAGGGTTAATTCAGTTGTCTTCTAAATAACACAGGCATGCCTTATAATTGAGAGGAAAATCTGCTTGTTGCTTGTTATTTTTCATAATATCATTGGATGTAATTCATGAGATTTTTTTTAAGTACAATTTTTACTGTTCCTTCCTGGTGTCTAGTCACTTCCTGTGCTGAACGTCACATGACTTGATTGTTGCTCCATCACTGTTTAAATTATAGACACAGACACAGTAGCTAAGAACCATAGCCAGAAACAACAGCCCTTTAATTCTGTAGTGTTGTCTTTGAATTATCTGTAAAAAAAAATAAAAAAAAAAGCAAATTAAACGGTAATAAATGCATGACAAAGTACACCAAATTTTATAAAAGGTTATTAAATACAAAAATTGGTTAGAACTTTGTTAAGCCCAGAGAGCTTTGGTAAATAAATATAAAAACACTATGGTAAATGTGTAGTATAACCATGGGAAAACTGCAAAATTAAGGGGAAATCTAACTAAGGACAGACAAACCTGCCTAATATCACTCCTGTTAATGTCACCCTCTGTTTATTATTATCACCACGTTGAACTGACCTGGCCTGAGTATAATGGCAGTCAATGGGAACAAGCTCCTGATAGCATCACTTTGATTCTAATGTCTCACCCTGGGGAACATCACACACATTCATCACTCATGCTATAGATTTCCACCCCACTTTATTTCAGTCTGGGTAGTAAAAGCATACAATTAGATGGTTTACCTGGGAGTAGGTTGCTGTACAGTATTGAAATGTTCCCACAGTGCAATGTGTTTCTTTAAAGCTGTCTTTAAATTATACATGTAGAGGAATACGGACTGTACTTGGAGAATACATTGCATTATATCAACTGTATTATATCTGTTATATCAACACTCTTATCGCTTGTTTTGCCTGATTATTGGTGTCTTTGAATTGATGTTGAACAGGTTTGACTTCATTGGCATTCGTTTGAAACGCAGGAGAAATGGTGGGATACAAAATTGGTCTTGGATTACTGCAAATACCCACTAAGTTTGCATATAAATTTGCAATTTTCCCATGGTTAGACCATGCTTTTACCATAGTTTACCATGCTGTAGCTATGCTTTCACTGTTCTTTTTACTACAGGAAACTTTTATTAAGGTACAGCCTATATTTTGGCATTAAAATAAAACAAATTAAATTTTGTTTTATTTCTGTACAGCAGAATATTGATTATTGTAGTGTCATATAAAGTGCCTTGTTGTTAAGGTTTTAAAGATCAGTATAGTTTTGCAGTGAGATTTTGGCCCTGCGCTAATGGTCAATATGCACTGCATCTGTGTGAGCAGGAACAAATTAGGATCTCAACACAAAAAGGCCTGTCTAAGCAATTTACAACAGGAAATACACAAAGGCAGTTCCCAGGCATTTGGTGTCTCAGGAGAAAGCATACTTATTAATATGACTAGACATGGTTAAGTTTAATCGTCTGTGATGTGGATGATTAATCATCCAGTGTTCAAAATGCCACAAGCAACAAGGCCACCGCGGTATTTGAAGGTGCGTCTCCCACGCGGTTTGATAAAGTGTGTGGCCAGTGTTCAGAAATACATCGGAAACGCGCTTAGAAAATACGGATCCCTGTAATAAAGTTTAGCACGTTCATTTTGCACAGTAATTTGCAGCTTGCCAATGCTTTTCCCACAGCTGCGCTATACACTGTGCCTTACCCTACCTCTTTGCCATGCTTTCATTATGCTTTATTACTCTTTGCTATGGGAAACTTTGGGATAACTCTCTTTCATATAGTGTCTTTCTAGTAGGCACACAGCTGTATTTTATGATTCTCTCACATTACATGTGGATCTTTTTCACGTATCCATTTTATTTCCATGTTCACAGAGCATTCGATCAGATCTGACATATCGTGATGGGTGAAGTCCCTTCACATTCTGTTTGATTACCTTCATTGTTTATGTAAATAGTGTGTATGTTGGTGGGGGTTTGGTATTTTGTATTGCACGGTTAGAAATGATGTGGTCCTAACTAGCTGGGGGTTGAGTAGATGCTGCTTGATAATACCACCTGATTAGCTGGCCAATGGCCGATCCATGAATTAAAATGAATTCACCTGCAAGGCAGATGGATACCTGAGGCTGAGTCTCTCTCTCCTTTGTGTCCAGTCGTGTAGAGGCTGGGCTTACAATGCGCTCCAGTAGAGTGCTGTTCATAGCAGTCACAAGTAAACTGCACTGTTATCCATTTGTGGAATAAAACCAGTTAGCCTATTAATTGTGTGTTGGTTAGGCCCAAGCGCTCAGGCAAACAGACAGTAATTCAGGCAACTGTTGAAATAGCAATGCTTCTGAGCTCTTTAAATTTACCAAAAACAAATGATTTTTAAAGACACAATAACAATATACAGTTTCACTTTTGCGTGCCTTTGGCAGCAGTGGAGCTCCTTCTTAAACCCCAGCCTCTGCAGGGCTGAACAGACATGCCAGCTGGTAAACCACATTGAATAATTCATTGATTGCTCCACCAATCAAGATCCACAGTTTCTTCAAACCCAGCCTCATTCTCACATGGGAAACAAGTATTTTACATCAAGACCCAAACTTAACCCTATACTTGCATTGAACTGAAACATTTATACCAAAAGTAAACAAATAGGAAGATAAAGATAATACTGTTACTGATGTTGCTGGTGGAATAATTCTGCACTTTGATACTGCAGAATATGAAAGTGAATGCAAGTAAGTACCAGTGCAAGATAGGTTGACCCAAAATAAATCATACAAATAAAACACTGTTTACAAGTGAGGATTTTTCACCCCCATCACAACGTGACATTTTTAACGGGCATCTATCTACCTGTTATTTAAATTTTCTCTTTAAGTAGATTGTTGTGATAACTTACTCTAATTGTGTTAACCCCAAAAGTTAAGTCTAAATGTAATGGGATCAAATGGCATAAATACAGCTTGTGTTCTGAATTTTTTCAAAGACAAGTGAATTTTGTGCTATTAACCCATGAAATGAAAAATGGTATTTCATGGGTTAATAGCACCGCTATTTCAATGGCGGTCTGATTTCCTGCATTCTTGTCTTGTCTACTTTTTGAAGCCTTTTACACACACCCCTTAGATTATGTCTCTCAGGATTTGATTGTCCACTGATATATTCTAAATTAGTCATATAATTAAAGCCTGCTGTAACTATGAGATAGTGTAAATTGTGTGTGTGTGTGTGTGTATATATATATATATATATATATATATATATATATATATATATATATATATATATATATATATATTGAATGTATTTTGTATAGAAATTTCAGTCCCATCCTAAAAGCTGAACTCTTAAACTGTATCAACCTTGTTAGTGTCAGTCCAAAACCACTAGTCTATTGCTGATCCAGATTTCTACAGCTGCATGACCGCAATCGCTGGAGCATTTCTAAAGGACTGCTAAATGCACGAATTTCCTGTGGAACTAAACCACACACTCGATGTGTCAGGCCCAGAGTTGGCTCATGAACGCCCCAGTGCGGCTCTTCTGAAGGGGTTTCGTTTGGGTTGAAAAGCCTGCAAGGACAGCAGTCTTTGATTGAACAAGTACAGCCAAGACTCAGCAAAATTCATATTGTGCTTTGAAATGGTACTTCTTTTTTTCCTCTGGTAAACTTTTATAAGGGAAACTATTTGGTATTTATTTTTCTCAATAAAAGTGTATATAAAATAAGTATATTAAAATATAAGTGTTCTGAGTCTACGTTATCAACTAATTTACTAGTTGTTTTTAAGAAAGGGCAAAGGAGCACAATAAACTAGAAATGCACAACTCATTGAGGGGCTGGCCAGCAATCCTTAGCTCTCTAATATTTGGTTAAGAATTGCTATAGGGTGTTTTCTCCTTTCAGACACGTTTTTGTGCTGCTGATATTGAAGTAAATAGCTCTGTGAGCTTTGAGTTTGTAATTGTTAGGAGTATGATTAAATTACATTTGACACATTCGGTACAGAGAAAACAAAACCAGATTTTTAAATTACTAAAAGAAACTTGAGTTCCGTGACAAGCGTTCTGACTCTTATTCAGCGTCTTCAAATGTTGGGATGGTTTTGATTCACTACTTGTATTATTTTGAGATATGGACTCCACCCCTGATTGACAAAGTATGACTGGTCTCTTCATGGTGTGTGCACGTGTGTGTGTGTGTGTTTGTGCTAATTATAGGTGTGAGTGACAAGTTAGTCATTTAGGCAAGAATAGAAAAGAGAAGAAAACTTAAAATAAATAAGGTAAAATAAAGACTTGAAAATTAGAAAAGTTTGTAAAAAGATGATGGGAGAATTGTATTTAAGGTGGCCTGAGGTCTTCAGTGGGAAATATGTATGTTATTAATTGTGCTATTGTTTTTTTCCCTTCTTGCCTTCATTTCTCTGCATGTGGCAGCATGAAAGACTAAGTTTCTTTTCGTATTTCTAAATTCAGCACTATTGATTATTAATTAGGGATAAAACAGATTTTTTTTTTACTAGAGAACAGTAGAAATAAACCCTGTAAATCAAAATTATTGTTTTGGCTTTTTGTAGGTTTTCTTTGGCTTTTCGTATAAAATATGTGGATAAAATCGCCTCTGTGATCTTGTACTCTGGAGTCTTCTGTGTCCCGATACTTAGTGATGCCCCCGAGCTTCACCTGCCTTCAGTGGAGGCTGGCTGCGGGTTATGAATCTTGGGAGGTATTGGAAATACATCGCTATTAAAACAACCAGCCTGGAAATTACACACGAGAGTGTGTGCAAGAGTGATGACTGAGTGTGACTCAGTTCAGAGTTAGTGCTTAATACAACATCTCAACCCTCTTATTGAAAACCACAACAGGGGGGTGGGCACCACTGTCGCCCAGGGCTGGGCCATCACAAAAACAACCTTTGACGAAAACACAAAGGGCCTTTATGTTTTAGCCATCACATTTCATTTTCAAAGGCTTTGGAAACACTGAAAGAAACTTATTAATGACAAACATTTAGACTAGAAATCTTGATCTAATTGCTTCAATTCTTTTCAACCTGTACAAAACATTTGAACATTTGGGTTTTTCCTTGCAGTTTAGAAACTGCAAATGCTCTCTCCGTTCCCAGGAGAATGTCACATAGCACGAGTATGTCATGCACACTCATCACGCAAGTGTCTGTCTGTCTGTACGTTGCACTTGCATCGTTCGAAACCTTAATCCTTGAGGATCAAATGTAACCTCATCTAAACCTATTGGATTCTCCAGCGCACGAGGGTCAAAGGTCCCTGAAGAGCAAAAAAAAATTCAATTTAAGGATAACTCGGATATTGTATGGTGCCGCAATGTATCTTAATTATTGTAAAACTCACATGCAGTATGCCAGTTACTCTTAACAATAGTCATGCTCAGGTATGAATGGGGACAACTGTTTTAAAACTAAACCTCAGGTCTCAAGCTTTCACGTGACGCGTGTGCTGTCTCTGTAACATGCTGAGAAGAGGCACGTATTTCAGTCCTTGGGGTTAGTCTGACTGCTCCTTCTTTGGACTCTATATCACTT
Organism: Polyodon spathula; assembly: GCF_017654505.1. Classification (NCBI taxonomy): domain Eukaryota; kingdom Metazoa; phylum Chordata; class Actinopteri; order Acipenseriformes; family Polyodontidae; genus Polyodon; species Polyodon spathula. The sequence continues at coordinate 14,080 of NW_024472082.1, read as the reverse complement.
TAAACAAATATTAACTTGAGTTAGGTCTTATGGTGTTGCCCAACAGTTGTAGAAATGCCAGGCAATGGGCAATAACGGCAGAAGCCAAAGGCTTCACTTTTTCAACAGGAAGCAAACCGTTTTCCACACAGTCAATATCTTTTTATTAAGCTGTTATTATCAGAGAAATCTGGGATGCTGTGACTGGCAATTTTGTTTATTGTGAGGTGGCGTACCGGAGACCTGTAAAAACATGTTGTTCGATTATTTAAAATATTTTTATATAGAGAGATCAACCTGCCAATTTGAAGCCAATACAATTATCTGAAGAGGCAATAAAATGGTACCTCGAAGCTAATTTGAAAATGTTTATGCCAGTGTGATACACTGGGATTATAATGGTAGTAACCCAGTCATCATCATTTCATTTTATTTAGCAAATAATGTCGAGACATCCACAAACAGAGCAATAAACACTACAAATATGAATACATAAATAAATAATGTCATATAATCATATTTTTCCATGAGGGTTATACATTCCAGCAATGTATGCATGAACTGAGTCTGTTGCTGTAACTTTATTTTAATAAAGCATTTGGGCCCGTGACCAGTAAGAAACCAGTAAATGCATCCTCCAGTTCCCAGCTGTTAGTAGTCTGAGTTTGCAAATTGAAAAACAATAGATCACAATAGTTTTTTTTCATGCTAGAACTGTTCATGAGCGCGTTTTTTAAAATGTTTATTTCTCTAGAATAAATGCCCCCTCTCATTCTTCCGCTTTCTTATGTTAGTTAAGATTTACTGGAATTATTTTGTGAGCTCTGTTAGTTAAGATATCCCAACATGTCTTGCTGCATTACCAGCTGCATAATCAAAGTTGCTGTAGGGTAAAGGTCCCGTTTTTATTTTTGAATTTAAGCTTATGACCTAATAGAGCACCGATAAATAATGACCTCCTAATCTTGCCTTAGTCCAACACTAAGAACAGGATGAATCACCTGGCCTCTAACCTTACAAGCCTACACAGTGTTGTTTTCTTATTCAGATTGAATTGACATATTTGTTCATTTATTTATTTAGTTTTTAATCAATGTACAGCAGTCAGATTCTGGCTTAACCACATATCCTGGGCCACACACATAACTGGGTTATCAATTACAAAGCATTTCATTCCAATTAAAATGCCTCTGTTATCAAAGGAAAAGATTAATGTCTTTCTTTTAAATTAAAAACAATGAGAATAAATGAATCAACCCTCTAGAACAATTTTAAAAGATTTCATCAACTGCAAATGTGGTTTATTTAATCAAAATGGTCTTTAAAAAAGTCCTTAACAAAATGGTTCTTAAAACAGTCCTTAACCTTTTATGTACAGGAACCCATAGGATCGAAAGAGGCAATAAGGGATCAATAGAGCGCCCCTGAGGTAGACCTATAATTAACCCTTTAACCCTATTTAAATCTACCAGTGGAGAACCTAATTCTAAAACAGTTGCAATAGTAGAAGACTATTGGATACTAGCAGTCTGTTTACTTGCATATCCTGCAATTGGTTTAGGATTGTCTTTCGAGATGGTGGCAGTGACTTAGTTATTTCTGATGAGATTCAAATGCTTGCCTGTCTTTGCCCCCTGCAGGTGAAGGGTGTGGGCACACTGTGCAGGGCCCCTCCAGCGGCACCCTGGCCTCGCGGAACTTCCCCGGCACGTACCCCAACAACACGCAGTGCGAATGGAGACTGCGAGCCTCACAGGGGACAGGACTGAGCCTTGTGTTCGGAGACTTCGACCTGGAGTACTCCCAGCACTGCACAGCCGGCTCACTCACCATCCTCCTCACTGGAGAGCCAGCCAGCAGCATAGGTGAGACCCCAGACCAAGGCCTAGTTTGGAACTAACAAACCTCCTGGCCTGGTCATATTCTTAAACATGTAGCATTATGCACCATTACAGAATGTAAGGCTCTGAAAGACTATGCATTTGCAAATGCTGTGGCAATATTTAAGAGAGTGGATAAGACAGGCCTTGGTAACTAAACTATTAGTTTAACATCCACAGCATACAGAATGGTGGAATGGATATTTAGAGGTAAGTTTGAAAATCATCTGTATTGCAGCAGTAGAATTAAGTATACGAGGAGATAAGTGCCACCTTTGGATCAAGACATCTGCCAAATGAATAAATAATAATAACAATAAAGTATGCTGAGCAGATCAAATCCGAGATAAAGTCTACCAGCAAGGGAAATGGTTTTACAGAATTTATAGCTATAATATGATTTTCCTTTTAAACCTCCTTTGAATTGACTCAGTGACAGCTGTTGAGGCTGGAGTTCTTTTGTGAAATATGTTTGTCCAAACCAGACTTAGTTGTGTTATTACAGGATTACAAGACTGGGGAATGTGAATGGCTAATACATTCTACAGCAATATAGATGAATGCAGCTAACAAAATAATCCCAGTAAATCTTATCTAACACCATCACTTCGTAGATCACACCTGTTCGTATATGAAAGATGCATACATTGTGTTAAATGCGTGTTTCATTTTTAACGGTCTGTTTTTCATACACTTGGCGAACGTATCTTGCACTCTTTTCCACGCTACACTTCCTGTTGAAGGAACACACGCGACGCACACAAGTTGATTCTGGGAGTCCTTGTAGGAAAACAATTCTGAACGTCACAGTTTTTTTAGACAATGACTCTTCCTGATCTCATTTCTTGTAAATAGATTTTTCTCATTCTAAGTGTTTGCCATTCATTTTCTTTAAAATAACTCAGACTCACAGAAGCTGGACGCATTGGCTCACACTGGAGTACCAATCACTGCTTATCCTGTGAGTGACATGTTTTCACTGGTGACCTAAAGGGTACATAAGGACCTTTTTATTTTATTGTGTTACATGTTCCCATATGTTGCTACGACTGTTTACGTAAGGTGTGTGTTGTTTTATTTTTTTTATATTATTATTTTCACATTTTGACCACTTTTTTAAACTTTTAAATTGCATTCCCTGCCTCAAGATGGCTTCCCATGTACCCACATGTACCTCTCAGAACTGTATTTCCCATAATCCTCCTGCTCACTGTTAAATCCATCTCAGTTGCATATGTGAGCAGGAGAATGATGGGAAATGTAGTTCTGAGAGGTCCATGTGGGTACATGGGAAGCCATCTTGAGGCAGGGAATGCAATTTAAAAGTTCAAAAAAGTGGTCAAAATGTGAAAAATAAATAACTAACACAATACACACACCTTATGTAAACAGTTGTAGCAACACATGGGAACATGTAAAACAATAAAATAAAAAGGTCCTTATGTACCCTTTAATTCCTTCACATGGCTCTGGAAAGCTGACCAGAAGCATTAAAGTATCTTCAATGAGTGTTTGATAAATATTCTTCTCCAACAACTTCAAATGAATTACCTTTTAAAAAAAACAATTCACCTTCGCCATAATGTGTTCTCTTTTTCCTATAGGAAAATCTGAGAGCAGAGAAATTATAGCAATATTTATTAGGTAAGATTTTATAGATATACTAGGAAGGACATAGCTGAATACAAGGCAGATACCAGTAAGTGGTATTAAATGAGATTGGAATGATGAGGTACCGGAATGGATAGATCCTTACTGTTCTTCAAGATACAAACTGCAAGATGAGAACTGCCCTGCTGTGCGGGTTTACTGCTGGAATACACTGCACTGTTCATGTTTTGACTTTGCGGTATCGCATGCCTCCTGGTTACAGGGCCAGGCGTTGAGCTTCCTATTTCCTGTTCACACACATCATTGATGGTCTTGGCTTTCTCGCTTGTCTTTTCTCCTCAGGGTTTGTTGGTTTAGTTGAGATTGAGGTGGTTTCACTTTTGCTTTAGTGAGCAGGTGTTTTGATTCCCACACTTTGAGACACAGACAAGCTGCTGAATTACTGAGAGTCGCAGCTGCAGTGCACCAGCAACGGATAAACACACCACAAGAGAAAGCTTCAAGATGGCAAACACCGGAATTCAGTTGAATTTATATAAACACACCTCCACAGAAAGCTTCAACATGGCAAACACCGGAATTCAGTTGAAGTTATTTGGAATTGCAACCCAGAAGGGAACACATAATGTTTGAAACACATTCATTTTAAAATCTTTATTTTAATGAGTTTCAGTTTGAATTTGTTCCATGGTACTTCTTGGTTATTGCTCTATTTGTGTATGTTGGTCTTTGTCATATGAATGGGTGGCTAATGTTCACTAAGTGCTTGTGTTTAACATGCTTTTGTGAATTATATTAAGTGTAAGGGGACAATACTTTTGTTTGCGAGTGTATTTTGTTAGTCACAGTTTCAATTTTAGTATTGTGGAACTCAGGGAAGTGCTTTCAAATAGAAGCATTACTTACAGTAACCCATTGAGCTCCACTATATGGCTCTTGATTTAGAGGTGAAGGCTGGACACACAATAGTGTTTAGTAGCTAAAACAATTGTTTAAATGTGTAAACTCTTCATAATCACAAAAACACTGTGCCCAGTCCACAGTATTCATTTTTACACCCTATGTTGGGTTCTTTTAGACACATATTCTTAATTACACTAAATGAAAAAGTACATTGGATTCCTGACATCAGACACGAGAGCCCGGACAAGGCATGGTATTTTTTTCTTCTTCTCTGTATATCATGTATTATGCGTTTCTCTGTATTTAAAATATTATGGATTTTCTCGTTATTAATGCATCTTGTAAGCGCTTTGTGATGGGGGTCCAATATGAAAATTAAGATTGATTGCTAACTGAAACACTTATTATGAATGTAATATATATTATATATATATATATATATATATATATATAGAGAGAGAGAGAGAGAGAGAGAGAGAGAGAGAGAGAGAGAGAGAGAGAGAGAGAGAGAGAGAGAGAGAGAGAGAGAGAGAGAGAATCAAGAAAAACATTTGTATTTTTCAATAATAGTAAAAAAAAAGTAAGAACAATTTTCGGGCTCCAAACCACAGATAAGAAATTAGTTTTTGTTTTAATGTCAGTCAAGAAAATGATCATGAATTTGTTGTCATTATTTCAATAATGACATTTAAATTTAATAAGGAGAAGGTCCTCCAGAGGAGCAGGAACAGTCTGGGATCAGGGTTACGGGAAATTGAACACCGAATCTGTCCACCTCCACTCCCTGCAGCATCTCTGGAGAGGGGAGTGTGGGAGGGAGTGAGTCCGATCCATTAGCAATGCTCCGTGTGGGAATGGCAGGGTCACGCGCTAACCCATTAGCAAAAGAACATTCAGAGCACCTCCTTTCCATTAAAACAGAACTAGATCCATCCAACTCCAGCTGTACGAGTAGCATATCCAGGGTTGCTGTAGTGGAGAGTAAGCCAGTGGCATCTATGATTTAGTGTGGGGTGCAGATGCAGACACCCTGCATTACTGGAAGTTATTTTGATCAGGGCTTGGATAGCAATCACATATACTAAAAGCTGTTGAGCTGTTGCAGGCTACATTTTAGTTGCAAAAATATTTTGTGGAGAGCAAAGACCCCATGATCCCATGCCACTTGACTAAATGTCATCCGAAGGGGATGGAGATGGTCGTGCATGCGCCTGTCACACTTCCACGTGTGTGCATCTATCTGGAGAGTCGCTTATCCCATTGTCATAAAACTTGGTAGGAACAAGTTGCTGCAATTGAAGCGCTTGGAAATCCCATTGAGAGCTAATGGGTTAAAACCTTTTAATGAGACAGAACAGTGCCCCCTATGGACAATAGTGGAAGTTGTAGAAGTTCTTTTATTTTCTATTATTGCATTCTATTCAGCTCATTTACATATTCTGTGGCCCTGTCATTTGAGTCCACAAGAATCTTTTCGGCATTGATTTCAGAATCCAGTTTGAATAGCAAAGTGCGATATATGAATCCAAGGAATTTGGAATAGACATGTTATTCCATCTCTTACACATTGTCCATTCCATATGGGATTCATTGCCAGTGTTATCAGTGGCATACAGAGCCAAGGAATACAGGGAGGTTATTTCTGGATTCCAGGAGAGTTTTCTTTAATCTGGCAGCAGCACTTCACCTCACTGATGTGTGCTTCAATCACACCCTGTGATAGATGCTGTCCAACGAGGTGTCATTCCACAGTTCAGTTAGCGTTATCGGAAACCTCTGTCACAGCACAGGAGGCAGCCTGGCTGTTTTATAAGAGACATTCCTAAGGGTTTTGTGATGGAAAATGCATTTCACAGACGTGTTTAACAGCTGCCCACCAGGACACTTTACCTCCCAGTTTTCAGCTTAAAACACTAGGCAACACTGCCTCCCTCCTAGTCTCTCAGGACACTAGCCCACACTGCCTCTCTCCCAGTCCCTGCACTCTAACCACTAGGCCAGACTGCATCCCAGTTCATCAGCTCATCTTTCACTTGTGTGTCTCTCATACTGTAGTCCTTATCTCTACTACACTCTTTACATTTGGGATAGTCTGTTTCCGATACCTGCAATATACCACATTAATTCAGAATGGTCTGTTTAAAGTACTCCACAATCCCAACACAGTGCTTGACATGTGCCGTGTACTCTTTCAGGTCCTCTCTGCGGAAACATGAACATGATCCAAAAGAATCTGACGCTAAACTCTAGCGAGGTGACGATACGCTTCGAGAGCGGAACCCATCGCTCGGGCCGGGGCTTCCTGCTGTCCTACACCACTGAGGGGCACTCAGGTACGCAGGTGGTGTTATATATTTCAACAGGTTTTGAAAATATTGTTTCACGTCTGTAGGTCCTGTGAAACATTATCAGTATAACAGAAATGACATGTAGACTGAAGGGGCTGTTTTCATTTTCTGCTTTGCTTTCTGAGTTACACATTTCTTTGTCGAGGTCATTAGTTTCATTTTATGCTGATTGTAGCCGTGGGAGTGTGTCTGTTTGCCTGACTGCTCGGCTTGCCAGGTTTATTTAATGTTGTCAATTTTATATCAGTTTGCCTCCCTCCTAGTCCCTCAGCTGTAACCACCAGGCCACCCTGTCTCCCTCCTAGTCTCTCAGCTCTAAACACCAGGCCACACTGCCTCCCTCCCAGTCCCTCAGCTATAAACACCAGGCCACACTGCCTCCCAGTCCCTCAGCTCTAAACCACCAGGCCGAATGTCTCCCTTGCAGTCCTTCAGCTCTAACCACCATGACAACAAAACAGAAAACTATATGAGCTGTAACAGCACTATCAGCCGACATATAAGCAATCCTGTGTTTCTATATAGAAATATAGGAAACACTAACCTTTCTGTGTCAGTAATTTTACAAAGCTGTCACCACCATAGTGTCAACACATCATATCTCAGAAAACCATCTAAGCTAGTGACTTCTTTGCAGGGTTATATAATCCTGTGACGTTTTGAGTTTCTGCTGTACAGAGTCAATACGCTTTGAGATGTTGTCTGAATGTTTGGTACACCACTTTATTCTTAGATCTTAGTAATCTTACATTATTTTAACCTCTGGCCGTAACACTGATACAGACCACTCACACAGAGAGTAAAACAAGAGGACATACATAGAAGCTGATCAGGTAAGTTCAGAATGGAAGGTAGACAGCACTTTTATACACAGAGTTAAAGCATGGAATCCTTCTGTCTCCTCTAACAAGTCACGTAGTAGGATAAAAAAACAATGGGGGCTTTTTAAAAAGCATCTAACAGGGCTGCATGCTGTGCTAACAGGGGGTAAGCCCTGATGGACCCAACAGCCTATTCTGGTTCCCAAAAACTGTACTTATCTTCTTAGCTCATTTATTAGCCTCAAAGGTACATATCTTTTGATTCATGTTTATAAACCATTTGATCTGACATTCCTCTAGATAATTCCACCTTAGATTAATAATTATTGTTTTCTTTAGTGCTGCTTGTAAAGCACCTCTCACACGCCATCAAAGTGCTGGGTAATGAAATCTGTAAACACAGTAAACAGACATTAAAATGACATCACCACAACGCGCACTGCAGTCAAGTCAGGAAAACCAGCTCGCTTCAGGGAGCTGATCTAGACGAATCCTGAAAAGTGATTACAGTGGAGAATTTGCTTACACCACTGCTTCTGAATGCCAGGTACAGTGATGTGTCCAGACTGACATCACTAAACTCATCACTCATTATGTGGGGGTTTGTCCTGAGTACTTGTTGTGTATTCCCTTAAGGGGGTGATTGATGTGTTTTTATAAAATGGCTTGGGCATTGCTCTGATTGACTGAAGATGATTCCAAACCGTGTAAATATCTCAGTACAGCTGCACGGTTTGGAACACAGTCTTATCACACAAAAAGAATATTGCTACACCAACAAACAGCAGGTTTAAAAGTGCTGTTTGTCTTCTAATAATAAATACAAAAACGAGTGATGTACCTTTAGTAAACTTTAACACAAGACTAGGGTGTGTGAACTATGCATCAGCTGCAGAGTCCCTTACAACAACGTCTCACCCGAAAGACGGAGCACAAGGAGGTTCAGTGACTTGCTCGGGGTCACAGTATGAGTCAGTGGCGGAGCTGGGATTTGAACAGTTTCTTTAACGACTGGACCACAGACTTCTATATACACTAGTGGTAGGAGGGGTTTTATTTGATGAAATGTCAAGCACAATTTCCAATAATTAAGGATTTAATAGTTAAGGGTTTATTAATAATAATAATAATAATAATAATAATAATAATAATAATAATAATAATAATAATATTTCAAAAGGAGAATCAGCTGCTCTGTCATTGGGCCACTGCCATGCCAACAGGGACGTAAGTGACAATTGACCAAGAAACTTGCTTGTGCACCAAAGTCTACATCATATATTTTTTAAAACTATGACGACATCTCCCTGTGAATAAATCTAATAAAATAACATAAATTCCACTGGGTTCCTCGTGGCTCTTGCAGTATTGCAGGTTTGTAAAGCCCTGGATATTTCCTCTAAAAAGGGAGTGAGAGTGTGGTGCTGGTGGCAGCTGCTTCAGGAAAGTTCTCCTGCCTGTCAGTGTAGGCCTGAAGCCTGGGGCCCCTCACCTCACTCCTAGACTGTGTGGGTGGAAAACTATGTGAGTCTGGCTGCAGCAGGGAGCTGGTTAACTGTTGCCTGGCCAGGGAACAAACTGGGGAAGCAGCCAACACGGAAAGTGGGCTTCATCTGCAGTATGAAATAGAAAGATAAACACTGGTGGTGTTGTGTTATCACCAGTATTTGCAACTTTATTGTGTTTTATCATGCAATGAGCTTTAATTGAACTGCACCTGTTCTTGTGATACGTTTGTGTAAAGGAGCTCCGATTAGGAGCGGCTCTTCAGTTCTTATATTAGTTTGTATTATAATTGCCAGCAGCAGCTAGTGTACTGTGGTGTATTGCCAAAAAAACAAACGGAAATTCAGCCCACAGATCACTAGATTGAGCCAGCTTTTACCCTTTGGCTGATCTGCAGTAGCTTATATTAGAACTGAAGATCAGCTTCAAAAGCATTCTTTTAGTAATTGCAATACATACCACTCACATTATAAAAGGTTATAAAACAGTAAGATAGCATAAAAAGGTACTTGCCCTTTGCTACAACAGCTCTTTGTATTTCTGATTTATGTTGAGGTCTTCCGATGAGTGCACCCTATAGTAGATGTTCAAAATCTAATGCTGCCCATCCCTTTCTTCTGGCCAAGGTGCTTGCCACTTTGTGACTTTGTATTTGCAGTTATAGACGCACTGCATGCTAAATGTGTTTGTGACATTGACCTGAGACATACCTTCGAATTTAATGCATGCTTTTTAAATCGATTTTTTTTCTTCTGAGAAAATGGCCTGTGTCTTAAATTCGAGTACAGTGGTGCGCCAACAAAAACAAAACAGGAAACAGGAACGTGACTGACTGCCCGTGAAAAGACAAACAGAAACGTTACTACCCGATCTCGAACCATCCATGACATACAGGCAGCCATTTTCAAAGAAGCTGGAGCCGTTGTCTGGGAGATGTCAAGTGATAAAGAGGACCCCTCCAGTTAGGAGATTTGTTGTTGTTACAGGCATGTTAATCTACCAATATACAATATGCCTTACCAATATGCCTAATAGACAATTTTGTAGTATTTCATTACAAAAGTTCCTGGTATAAATGGCTCTTATGTGCGTAATTGAGATTCTATCTTTGTAAATGCATCTTCGTTTGATGTTTTTGAGGATGGGACATTTGGGCTGCATTTTAAATTTGAAGGAATATGGTGTATGGCTTCCATATGGAGGTCATAGGCTATAAGTATCTGTTGTCTACTTTGATGAATTGTCTTAATATCAGGTGTACAGCTGTGTTTAAATTAGAGCTCCAGTCCCTGTGTTGGCCAGTAAATATGACCTGTTTCACTGGCATATTGTTCTGACCTCAGGCCATGCAGACCACACAGCCGGACATTGTGGCATACATTCAATTCATAAACGGTCTAAATTATGAATAAAGGGCCACAGAAGGTTATTAAATTCAAACACTCAACAGGGTATTCCTAGTCTATTTCAGTCATTAGACATATGAAAACTCCAGAAGTACATATTTTAATGACGTAGATCATGGTGGCATATTGCTTTTTAAATTCTGTTGTCTTTGCAGTTGCAACACAGCTGTGTCTGTGATTCTTTCAGGCATGTTCTATTAAAGGTGAAATGGCCACATCGTTTTAAGCTCAGGCCATATCAATGACAGATCTACGCAGTTCATTTTAACAGACCATCAGAAATAGCATTGCCTGGCATTATGCCTCCGGGAAAGCTTTGTTTTTGTATTGTTAATTACTTCCATCAGATCATGGTAACAACACAAAACATAATGCATTGATGTAAATTAATTGTCAGGTCATGTTGTAAATTGCAAAAGTTTATTTTCCTGTATAAATAGCTAACAAATTGTTTTAAATATTGTATTTTAATTTTTTTTATTATGAATAAGTCTGATAGCGAATAAACAGGGAGCACTTTATTTAACACTAAGCTTTACTCCACTTTTCTGTGCTTTTACCATGATGTACTAGTGCTGAGCACTGACAGCCTGGGGTATCTGTGTTTAGAATAGATCCTGTTCTGGTTTGTGGCAGAGAGAGCAGAACAGTGATTCAGACCCCAAACCAGTCCCTCTGTGTGTGTTTCTGCTGCTGTCTGGGGGAGGACACTGGGCACAGAACTGAGGTATTTCTGTAAATGTTGCACAAGAAAGGAAGTGCAGATCCTCTAACAGAACAGTGTGCAAACAGAAGAGGAGGGTCTGTTATTGTGGTTCATTTTCATGAGCTTTCCCCTGTTTTGTTCTTGACGTGGTTCAAAATACAACTCAAATTTAACCTCTTGATCCTTATGACAGTTTACCACAGTGCTAATGTAATATTAAGAGAAAAGGAACACATAGCCACAAATGGTAAAATGCATGAGAGTTTTTAGAAGTTTTTTAAGATGCCTAATTAAAGCACAAAGTGGTCTAACATTTTTCATGCAAGTGCCTATTGTTTTGTATCGCTGACCAAAAATGTTCATTCCCACACTCAGAGGCTTTCATGCAGGTAGGTATATAAAGGATATAAATGACACATCTTGAGGTGTTCCTATACATTTGCACACTACTTCTGTGTTTATTTCTTTATATATTTGTAATATATGGCAATGTGAATTCATCTATATTTTTTCTCCATATGGAATACGATTCCACACTTGCTAACCTGACACCTCTATGTTGCAGGTTTGACCTCCTGTATGGAGCGAGGTATTTACCGCAAGACTCCGCAGTTCAGGTGAGTTGAGGGGCAGTTCCTTGTGTTTACAGGGGCGGACTGCCGTTTCCCAGGGAGGACTTCCTGAGGAAGCTTTGTCTGCAGAAGCACCAGCCATTATTTGAGTTGTCTACTTTTGTGCTAGAACAAGAACACTAAGGATTTACACCGCTGCTGATAAATTAAACTTAACAGCAACAAAACGCTTGTTACAAAACAAATCACAGAATCACAATTTGGTTGATTCAATACTTGCACTCTCTGCTCACCCCACTGTTAGTTGTGTTGCTGATGGGAGCTCCTGAGAAGTTTAAAGCCCTTCATATATATTTGAAGATGAGATATTTTGTAAGCAAGGGGTCTGAGTGAGGTAAGCAATCAGCATACTGTATTCTCCTGACTGGGATCTGAGGTAAGAAGTATTGAAAACAAGGAGCCGATCAATATCACTGTTGTGTGTCTTTGTTTCAGTGCGTTGTGTCCTGCAGGCTGCAGGAATGTGAGTGGCGATATCTGGGGAGAGTTTAGCCAGGGATACCGAGATGTGAGTACATTATCCTTTAAAGACGCAGTTTCTATTCTGAATACCTTGAAATATGAAGCCTGGGAAAGTACAGCCTGGCTCTCGTGCCCATACATTCGCTCTCCGGTTTATTGGTTGACATGAGCTGGTGACTAGGAGTAAGCTGATCTCCATCTCTGTCCAGTGGTTTGGTTCTAGTTTTGCCCTTTCAAAATACAGACAGGCATGAAATACTTTGGGAATTGATAGAATATGTGGCCACAGAATACTGTTAATCACTTGACTGCTGGAGCTCAGTAAAGTGACCACACCAGCTCCCACCAACATCTCCCATGATAACTAGATTCTGGTCCCCATGGGCGCCTAACCAAGAACTGTTTCTTTTAAAAACATTATTAATGAGAGTAATTCAATCGGTTTCCTGACTTACTGAAGACAAGAAGGGCAAAACTGCACACTTGGGACCTCTGTAGCTAATGGAAGTGCAAAGCAGCTGTAATAGCAACTGAACAGTGGAATCGGAGAACATTATGTGACCGTCCCTCCTCCCTCTCAGACGTCAGTGCTGTGTAAAGCTGCCATCCACGCGGGGGTGATCTCTGACGAGCGTGGGGGTCCGATCAAGGTGTCGCAGAAGCGCAGCATCACCCTCTACGAAGCGTCGCTCGCCAACGGGGTCCTGTCCAAAACGTGAGTTTGTCAAAAACAAGGAGGACTGGGGGCTTTCTGGGAATCACCCATGGTAGTCCAATTTTTTTTTTTAAAAGTCTTATTATTTATGCACACTTTTGTGTCTTCTTATACAGAGAGTGGGGAGGCTATGGAATGGGCTACCTAGTTATGCTGTTGAGGAGATGGGTCCTACTTGACAAAGTTTTGAGATCAATCAGCTAAAAGGAACCGGGCGAGCTTAGGTGGACCGAATGGCCTCCTCGTACACTTTATTATGTTCTTATCTGTGTATTAATTAAAACAATTAAAGCCAGGGCACTAGCTGGTATACTTTTAAACATTGAAGTGCAGTTTTAGAATTGATTCCTGTGAATTCTGACAGCCGCTCGTTTGTTTTTTACAGTGGTTCTCTCTCTGAAAAGCGCCTTGTCTTTCACAAAGGTAAGGCTGCATGAATGTGATATGGGAAGCAGAAACCATCCAGTTAACTGAAATTCAAGGAGGCTGCCAGATAACTGAATTTAATTTAGACAATACTACACGAGTATACAGACAGGGGAAGCCAAGCAAAGTGTTACATTATAGTAAGTGGACTGGAGGCAGTGTGGTCTAGTGGTTAGAGTAGAAGGACTGGGAGGCAGTGTGACCTTTAGGTTAGAGTAGAAGGACTGGGAGTGAGTGTGACATAGTGGTTAGAGCTGAGGGACTGGGAGGCAGTATTGTCTAGCTGAGGGACTCTTTATAATTAGTACATTGGATGTTTTTTTTGTGTGTTGTCCGCTCTCACTCATCCCTCGTCTCCTGACAGAGTGTACTGGGTCACTGCCTGTCTCTAGCTTCAACGCCTCCTCATTCTGGGAGGAAGTGGACAGCCTGGGACGCCATGTTACATGGTCCCCCGGAAACGCAGATCTGCACAGTCAGGGGGCCGCCTGGGCGGCAGGGAGCAGCGAGCAGAGCGCCTCACTGGAGGTGGACCTGGGAGAGAGGAGGAACATCACAGGTCAGTAAGTATTCAACACGGCACATCTCTCTGTCTAACTACAGAATCTACCAAAGATCAGCTTGAAGGACTAAAACTGCACCATATGCTCTCTTCACTGCACAGGGGTCTCATTGTCTTACCTGA
>NW_024472081.1:0-50000 GCF_017654505.1 Polyodon spathula | reverse complement strand
CTCAGTGAGACCAGGATTCAAAGCAGTGAGCTCCAGATTGCATGACTCACACTCCACTGTTACAACTGCACCTCAGAAGATATGCCTTTGTCTTTGCTTGAAAATAAGGGCAACTTTATTGGGCTGGTATCTGGTACATGAAAATAAGTTTCAAGCAGTTGACCTTGTGACAGAACTGTGTGATCTAAGCCCGTAAATTATGTTAAGTTTTACTTTTTGGATTTTGGGGGTTCTGTTCAATTGATATAAAACTAAGGTCCTCAAATATCTGTGGAGCTCCACTTTAGTATCTAAGAAATCACGAGGAACCCAAATTACTATATCCCTTCCTATTACTGAAGTCTGTAGCAACAAAAAATGAAACTTAACAGAATTATTTGACAAAGGCTTCTAGTCAAATGCTTGTCAAAATTTCTTTCAGTGTATATATATATATATATATATATATATATATATATATATATATATATTTCCACCGTTCAGTGCTTTATAGTGGTGGATGTCCTTCTAGAAGTTTACCAAAGTGTAATAAAGCATAGTAAAGCTCTGTAAAGAATATTGAAGAATGGTAAAGCATGTTAGCAAACACGATAAACCACGGGAAATGCATAAGGCAAAACTGCAAAAATGAGGTGCAAAAAACACTGTGGTAAACCCTTATAAGGGTGAACTATTATAAAAGTAGAGTAGGTCACAAATGTTTGTAGACTAGTTAGGCGGCTGCTGCTGGATCTAAATACTTGGCTGCTGTTTAGATTAAGATATGCCTGTTTCTCAGTGTACCAACCTCTGTGGTTTTGGAGGATAAACTCCAAGCCTTTTTTAGTAACGGACAAGAGCCAGAGATACATTTAACATTATGAAACCAGTGTTTAAAAGAAGAATCTTTAAATGATCAGGAAGTTTCAAGACCCGGTAAGCAGTACCCACCTGAACCTCTCCTGCCCAGCAGTATCCCAGAACTGCAGCTTGATCCTGACCCCAGGCTCCACTTCAAAGAACTGCACATAGAAATCCACTCCCACAGTCTGGTTTATGAAGTCGATGAAGACGTCTTCCGTGTAACGCTTCAACAGGGAAGACTTCCCAACAGTGGAGTCTCCCAGCAAGATGATCCGGAACTGGTACTGCCACTGGGGATCCATGGTATTCCCAGCTGGAGAGTGAAGATTCCTAAAGAAATTCCTGGGAACTGTTTTGTTCTCTCCAACAGCTGCCAAAGCAACGCCCTTTGATGAGTGTGTGTGTGAGTGTGTGTGAGGGGGAGGCTGGTGTCAGTGTGCTATGTTCTCTAGTACTTGTTGAAACACAGAAGTACATTGCAGTGTACTGCAAAGAGGGAAGGGTTTGTTTATAGCCTCGGGGCCGCAGTGTTTCAGACCATTGCTTCTGCCAGCTTTCCGTTTCCTGTTTCTGCAGGTTTGGGAGAGGAAAGATAAGGAATAAACATTCTTTGAGAAACGCACTGCTGTAAAGTAAAAACAAGGGAACTACAAGTATCCAGAAAGGGGAGTAAATAAAAGAAACTAACTAGATGACTAGAACGAATGTAAATGAGACACAAAATAAACTGCTGAAGAGCATTTTAAATATATTACCTAGTTGTTTGGTTCAAACTTTTTTTTTTTTTTTTTAAACAATAACAGGTAATTTACCTCATTCAAAAAATATGGGAACTGTTTTGTTCTCGGGGGTGTATTTTTTGGAAGCGGAAAACATACCAAACAACTAGGTTCTGTATGTCAAGTTCTCTCATGGTCTCTCGAGGTGTTTTGTTTGTCACCTTGTAGCATTAACATGTGTGAATCACACCCAAGTACGCTAAACAGAACACGATCAAAGACGTTCTGTACATTGACAAGAAAAGCAAGAAAATGGGGATATAAATGGAAACACTTACCACAGAGAACTATTAAAAGGATTAGTCAGAAAAGGATTTGATTAGGTTTTTGCACCACTTATTTTTTTTTCAAATAGGTAAAAACTACAACTTCTACAGATCCAATTGGGTGTACCTGGGAGCTGTTGGTTTCTAATTACATAACAGTATTTTCATTTTCTGAAAGGAATGAAACTATTTACAACCCATATAAAAAACACAGTAGTTTACCAGAGTATACTCTTTAAGGGGTTATGCTATGTTAAACTACAGTGTTATGGCTGCCCTTTTACCATAGTTTATCATACTAAAAGCATAGCAAGCACATTGAAAACAAGGCTATAGGTGGAAAGACCAGAGAGGTATGGTAAAGCAGGATAAACTATGATAAAAACAAAGCATAGCCATGGGAATATCATTGAAAAACTGCTACATGACTGTGCAAATTTACTGTGGTAACCTTTTACAAAAGACTATCCAATTTGTTTGACTGTACTCTAGCGGAACTGGGAAGTTCTGTGTAAATATGTGTGATAAGTTAAGGACAATCAGATGGGAACTGAATAAGAAATCCACGTGAAGTTTCATGAAATAATATTTATTTTCTCACACCACATATCAATTCACAACCGCCTCAATGGTTACAAAGACAACACAGGATCACATCGTACAAAAAAACACCTGCTTAAAAAAACAAGTAAAAACCAATCCACCTTTTTATTAATATGTGTATCCCCCTCCCTTCTTAAAGCACTGTCTGAAAAGTGCACTTCTGTCTCTCAACCGTCATCAATCGATGTGCAGTAAGCCCCTGGCGAGGGTGTGGAATTTTGTGTCCCTTGTAAAACCCACATTTGGATGGTTCATCTGCTGGTATGAGAACCACAACAGGAGGGGACTCGTATTATCATGCAGAGCTGTTTATCTGTGCATAACTCACGCAGAACCACTGTGTTTATCCTACTAGCAAACCCATACCTGTCAGGTGTATTTTGAAGCTCTTGTGCTGTAAACACAAGCAGGCCCTCTGCAATATTGGGATTCAATAAGCCATGAAATGCATGGTGATGAGGCTAGGATAGAAAGATCATTCATCCTGTGACCTAAAACTGAACACAAGGCTGTAACCTATTTCCACTACATGGCTCCAGGGTCCATTTTCTATGTATTATTGTATTACTTAAGCAACAGGACCTTATTAAGAGGGAACCAGCGTTGTATAGCTGACCTTTCTGTATGGACAAGGTCAACTACCAAAGTCATGCCCGAGAATTTGGGGTTTATTGCCATTATAAACAAGTTAACAGTGCCTTTATTGGTGTATTAAACACTTGATAGCCACCCATGTCTACAAACCCATACTTTAAGATAATATATTTCCTTTTTATTATGAAAGCCAGATATTAAAACCAATGTGAACAGAACTGACATGCATTTATTTGTTTGTGTTTTTTGAGTAGTGTTTTCTTCCTAGTCTTTCTCAGTGTCTCATGAGCACATCCCTTCTAAACATTTACACAGCAAAGTGCAATAAAGCACAGTGTAACACTGCAAAGCCCAGACAGGTATGGTAAAGAATATGTAAATAGAAAACCATGATAAGCTATGGAAAATGCATGGGAAACCTGCAAAATAACCATGCAAATGTACCATATGTTTATAATCGAAAAGCCTCACTGTGACATTATAAAAGTGTTTTTCATTCTCGTCTGCACCGAGACAACACTTCGGGGGGTTCTCTTTGAGTAACTCTGATTGTCATGCAACATTTAAATGACTGCTCTCCATCACCCACACAAAACCAATCTTAAGCTTAATGATTTAAGTTCTGCAGCCTTTTCACTCCCTGCTCTGTCTCCAGTCTCTTCCTGATATCCTCTATTGTGTTCAGTGAAGTTAATAAGGGAGGATCAAGCCTGGGGGAAAACACCAGCAGGGTTACAGTAGTTAAATGGCAATGGTACCGAAATCTGACACTGTTGACATAATTCATTCAAATAGAATAGAAAAAGGTCATCTCATATAGAACGTGGCCTTTTTACTACATTTGCAAAATCCCTTAATTTCCTTCCATAAAATAGTTTTTATCATTAAATGCATATACTTGAACTTTAGCTTCTGACACAACTATTGATTTGTCACATGGTCAGTATGTCTCTAGCCTAGCACTGATAAAAATCTGATCAATTCTACTGTAAAACTACTTGTGTCTCATGGTAATAGCATAGCAAAGTGTAGCAAAGGATGTCTGACTGCTAGTCTCTGTATTTTCTCTATACGTGCGAACACGAATAAACATATTTTATTCCCCAGAAAGCTAAGATGACATACATTGCTCAATCACTGAATACTGCGACAAAACACGACTCAAACATGATTCACCTGTGCCACACGTGCGCTGTGGCAGAACTCAATGGTTCAGGCCACTGGGACAGTGCTGTACGGTACACTTCAAAGTTAACAATATTCAAAATGAGTGCGTGCTGTGTGCCAGTTATATTCACTGAGGAAGAACTGCTCTGAACATCCATGACAATACAGTTACAGATATTAAGATATCAACCAGAAGAGTCCAGATTCACAATTACAATAAAGTCTCAGAGAAGAGACGCCAGCCCATCGTCTGGGGTGAAGAGAATATGCATGCTATGCTGAATGAGTGCTTATGATTTATTCAAGTGTTGAGAGAGCTAGCCTTGAACAACTTTTTCATATTCGATGCTTCTGCATGAACATTGTGGTTTTTTTTGTTTGTTTGTTTGTTTGTTTTTTTACCAGATCTCATTTTGTAACCTTTCTTGCATTCATTCAAATCTAATGACAAATTACCAGCCAAATCACACTGCTCCAAATTACACCATGTTGTAAAGCAGATGCTTGATCAAAGGAATCCGATCTGTTAAATACAAGTTTAAACATTCTTTTCAATACATGATGTTTGTGTATAACTGTGACAGACTGAATACGGCCACAGACTCTGCTGGGACTGACTAATTCAGATTGATCACTGCAAAAACGGGAAACAAGGGATATCAGAAGTCGGTCAGTAGTTGAATCGGAGACTTCCAATGAACTCTAGGCTTTGCAAAGTCCTGCCTGCTCCCTGTTCCCAGAGAGAACTTAAAGGATCCCAGAAGCTTCCTTTCAGAAATGCATCTTATCCACATACCAAAAAATCACCACTGATATCTTGGAGATGCTGGTGCAATATGTTATGCTGTCTTCCCTCCTCCAGGGGGGGCTGTCTCTGTCAGAGGTTACTTAGTGATTGTGAAGGGGCTATGAGACACTACTCTGTATTGAAGGTGCTTTCCAAACTGAAGAAGAATGTAGTGGTTTATCTACAGAGGTGTGGGAGAAAAAAAGATTTGGGTGTGTGCGTATTTTTTTAAAGTTTTTCTATTCTTTAGTCTGCATTGTAATATTTGTCATTTATATCACTAAACTTAAATCTTGGATTTTAAGAAATGAAGACTATGTAAAATGTTTTAGCATAAACATGTATAGGAAGCTATAGATTTTTTAAATTGAAGAATGTAACAACCACGATTTCTTGTAGTGCAGTACTGCAAACTTCACGGGTTTAAAAATGAATTTGTAAACTTCAATGAAAATTAGCCATGTGCAAAGAGTTAATAAAGTACACATTAAAAAGAGAGACTGGTTCAAGTATGCATAAGCACCTAGACTTATTTGAGAACTAGCTTTCTCCAGCGGGAAATTCGTTACAATTTTGTCCTGCGATAAAAAACAAATATTAAAAATACATTACAAAAATAAAAACATGTGCGTCATTTTTAAAGCTTTCCCTTTTCCATACAGTTGTAAATAACTTCTATACGGTGAGTTTTACTGTTCTAATTCATTGTGGGCTGCTACAATAAACAGCTTCCCACACTGTCACACTATAGGTAATATAGTATTTGAGTAACGAATTAGATAAAAATGATAAAAGTCGTGATACTGCTGTGACAGACGGTGAACTTGCTCACGGGGTTCAAATGAGCTTGACACCCAGTACCAGAAGGTGAAATGATTTCTCGAGAGGTGATACTTCATTGCGTGATAGGAGCGTTAAGCTGGTATCTCTACAAGACAGTACAGTCTGTGTGAATAAATAAGAAATTACTGTATAGAGCATGCTATTACTCCTATGCCTGTTAACATTGGTTGCCCTTTCAAGATGGTCAAGCAAAGGTCTTGTGGGCACACACATACCCTTTGCTCTTTCGCGCTGTAGAAATGGCCCAGTAGTTGTTGATACTGAGGTTCAGCCAAGGCTCCACCTCCAGCCATTGCTGACACAGTTTCTGTCCAACAACAGCTCTTCAAAACTTCCAGCAAAGCAGGCATGAGCAAACACAGCTGTCCCAAACACAGCTCCTCGCTTCCAGTCACTGTGCTTCAGAACTGGCATCGGCCCAGGTGTTGAGCAGATGAATGAATGCTTGGTGTATGAGCTGCAGAGTGCAGGATGGGAAGCAGGCAGAAGGGAACAATGTTAACAATGGCACCTGCTTGCCTGTGCCTTCAGCAGTGAAGATGATGCAGGGTAGTTCCCCAGAGACCCAGGTCCGATGGAGAGGGAAATCCAGGCTTGTTAGCATTGACACTTGCTCTCCCTTGCCTCCGGCTCGGGTGGGTAGAGGATTTTCTCGTTGAGGCCGCTCTTGACACCGTCCCAGCCGTCGCGGGTAATGATGTCTCCGGTCTTCATGAGCTGGTAGATGTCTCGGGTGAGTGTCTCGAAGGCTCGGTCTACATTGCTGTTGTTCTTGGCAGACGTCTCCAGGTAGCGCACCCCCAGCGCGGCCGCCAGCTTCTCCGCCTCCTCCCGCGGGACCTGTCGCTCCCTAGCCAGGTCGCTCTTGTGCCCGATCAGGATGAAGACCATGTGGTGCGGCTTCACGTGCTCTGCCACCTCCCTGTGCCACTCCCGCACGTGTTCGAACGCCTTCCGATTGGTCAGGTCGAACACCAAGAGCCCGCCCACAGAGTTGCGGTAATAAGAGGTGGTAATGGACCTGTGCAATAAATCAGAAAAAAAAAAACATCACTGCGGTTACATTTTGGTACTCACAAGGGGTTCATCCCTAATTAGAAAACAATGAATGATGCTACATTCAAGAAATACTAAAGGAAACTCAATGAATTCAATGACAAATGTCTTGAAGACTTCTAGCCAAAACCTTTGTCATTAAATGTATTTAGTTTCTCTCAGTATTTCTTGATTTCTAAGGATCGGCGCGGTTTATTCCTAGTTTTACAAGCACCAATAAGTACAGCAGTTAAAATAGGTCTATTACAGAGATGAGAATTCAGGAACATTCTACTGTGGAATAATAACAATTGGGATTCTTCCAGAGTCCTGGGATCAACTCGGAACCACACAAGCAATGAGAGGTTGAATGGACTCCTCTTGTTCATAAATGTTTACATAGGGTTCTTGTTTCTTGGTAAAAAAAAAAAAAAAACTGCTCCAAACCAATTCAGGGAACAATGCTTCTTTCCACAAACTGGCTGTATGTGAAGATCAAGCCAAAAAGCTTCACAAAGAAATACACCTTATATGAGAAGTCACCCGTTGAGATTTCATGTTAAATCTGGGGTGGTTTTCGTTTTCTATTAAGCTGTATGTGTGTGTTTACAAAGACGATGTGATCCAGAATGGAACACTGTTTTTCTAAAATTGGGATGTCATTTTAATGCACACTTTAAGCTTGGTAAGTCTGAGGGAGGCATGGCAGGGCCATTTTGTCTGGTTTATAACATTGCGCCTTCTCAAAAATGCATCCGTTTTCAGGGACAAATCATCATCTTGCTGAGACAAAACTTCTGCATTTTAGTTTAAGAAATACAGAACACAACCTCAAAACCAATAACACATAATGGAAACGCGATCCAAATAAGGGAAAGTGCACACATAGCTAAAAAGGAGTTGACCAAGTTTACCCTAAGCAATACTTTAAGAAACCAGGACCAGAGGACTGCCTAGTCATGCTGCTTATGCTGAATCACTGTGATCCTTTAAGGTCTGACTTTTGAGACAAGCATAGATGGACAGAATGGCCTCCTCTTGTGTGTACATATTCTTCCAGTGTATCACCTAAAAGTATGCTCTGCTTATTTATTGTAAAGTGTCACTCATATAATTACAACACATCTTTCACAAGCATTTACTAACTAAATTCTAGGATGACAAGCAGAATGCTTCAATCACATCTGTTGAAAACCCAGGGGGGCCACAATGAAAACAGCAGCGTTTTTGCAATATCACCCATTGCAATATCATTCAGACCATTCTTTTGCTGAATAGAAAAAGCCAAGAGGTAAATGTGGGGATGGAGGGATGCAGAATCACAATTACTTCTCAGGCACAGTTTACATTTTAGAGATATGTCGGGTTTGGTCAGGCTGCAGCTCGAAATATTCTGTGAAGATCCAGCTATCGAACCCACTCGTTCTCTCCTCTGACGCCATTCTCCATCGAGATGCTATGAAAGCACACACAACAGCACTCAGTTACCTAACTGGGGCATAGCCACACCTGTGATTGCTGGCAGGGATAGATTTAACCCCATCCCTGCCAACCTCACATTCATACACACACTATTTACATTTTACGGCTTTTGCTCTGCCACAGTAGCCTGAAAGATAGGGAGGGAGGCACTTCAACTGCCAGCCCCCTGGAGAGGCTGAAAATGAGGTGGAGCTTGAAGATGAGGAGACTGTAAAGAGAGTTGGGCTCAAATGTACCTGGCAACTATTGGTAACTGACATTGATTGAAGGTCAACATATATGTGAAACTCACCGCAAGTCTGTCTTTGCAAATACTGATCAAATCTGCAGGTGCATTTAGTTTCCTGCTACACTGTGCATAGCTTTACACCTCAGCACTGTTCTAACTTGTACTCTTGCATCTTTCCAGCTCTACAATCTCTGAAACACCAGCAATCACACAAACACTCGGATGGCTTTCTAGAGATATGCCTGGTCCCCTGTTGTGTTATACAAATGACAAGGAGTACCCCGCTTCCCTGACATTGGGACCTTTGAGAGGCTTGGTGACACAGCAGGCTAACTCTAGATTTCACAAGACTTTTGCTGTTAGGTTGGAATTTGAGAAGGTGTTCTCAATCTAAAGTGCAAATGTATTAGAACGCCTCAAGATCTGGCAGTTATATCCTTTATATACATACCTGCATGGAACTGAAATATTCAGTAGTAATCAGTAATATAGAAACAATAGGAAACGCATGTGTGAAAATGTTAGCCCACTTTGTGCTTTAATCAGGAACTTCAGTAATTGATCAGTAATATAGAAACAATAGGAAACGCATGTGTGAAAATGTTAGCCCACTTTGTGCTTTAATTAGGCATCACGAACAACTTCTAAAAAGTCTCATGCATTTTTCCAGTTGTGGCTGCCTGTTCCCTTTCTCTTACTATTTTATTGCATGTGTGGCCAATTAAAGTCATCAGTCATCATTAATGTGCCTATTTTGACAATCTTCCAAGATTTGCAGTTCAAGTGGTTTGATTTCATATGCACATCAAACCCCAACTACAGAAGCAATAGGGTGTTCTAATAAATTCCCACACCAGTGTAGCTCCCAGGGGAAATTTGTGCACATCACAAAATCGCACTTTTTGTCTGGAGAGGCCTCTGACTGAAAGGCAAGGGTTGTAGAACACTCAGAAGCCTTTCTCCTGCCTTTCATTCTCCCCACTAGCTACAAAACTAAAATGTGAAATACACTTAGTATTTTCCTGTGCTCAACATAATTTGAGACTATGTAATGTATCACGTGGTTAACACAGTGCAGTGCAGCACAGGAAGATAAATGGCTACTTTTCACTACTGTTTATTTAATAAATCCACATAAAACAACAATTGTAACAGCTCGATCACATTTGCATTCGAACTGAATCAAGGCAATTTAGCTTTATATACATGCACGATATTTTGTATAAAAATATGTAAACAAATAAACATTTAACAAGGTTCTGTGCCTATGCACATTACATTAAACTGGTCTAGAGAATTCTCTAATTCATAGGATTATTATGACTTTCCCATATGCAAAACTAATATTAGCTAGTTCATAAATAATATCTCATATCGTGTACAGGGAACATATGCTTCCTTTTTATATTTCGACATGAAAAATAAAAGCCGAAAACCAAAGGGAGGGTTTACAAGAAATGCACAAGGCAGGGTGAGGACAGTGCAAACAAACCACACTGTGGCAACCATGCGCCATCGACGTGGTCTGTGTCTGGCTTGTTCTTAATGTAAAGAAGCCCGCCAGGCTGCACGGTGGAAAGTGGTAGCGCTTAAATAATTATTTACTGTTTGAAATTTAGAACGGATTTAAAACGTTACATTCTCCCTTTAAACGAGTGATTTAAACTGCACGCAAAACATAATTCTCCTTACAACTGTAACTACGGGAAATTCAGGTTCCAAATACAGGTAGACTTTCCACCTGCTCTTTTACTATTATTATTATTATTATTATTATTATTATTATTATTAGCACTTAGCCCTGTACCCAACCTCCAACTGCTGATCGTTGTCATTTACAGCGAAAAAAAAACTCGACCTGTCTGTTTTTACAGTATTACTATATTCTAGGTTAGACATCGTTTCGTGTGCAGCGTATCTTGTGTTGCCTATTGTTTAAATTATACTCTTTCTTCCCAACAAGAATCCACGACAATGCCTCAATGTGTATGTCTTGAAGGTTGGAGTCGTCTATGGTTCTCACCTGAATCGTTCTTGCCCAGCCGTATCCCAAAGCTGCAATTTAATTTTCACCCCCGGCTCGATCTCCAATGACCGGGCGTAAAAATCCACTCCGACCGTAGGATCAGCAACATCACTGTACACCCCGTCTGTAAAGCGCTTCAGCAGGGAAGATTTGCCCACCGTCGAGTCCCCTAACAAGATTATCCGGAACTGGTACTGCCACAAAATATCCATTGCATGGTTGACAAAGATCTACAGTAACAAAGCGTCTCTTTCGTGCAAATTATAAATAAGAGCTCAACACGCTTGCACACCTTTTTAATCAGAAGGATCGAGTCTTGGTGATGCGTGCGTTGTTCTCCGCCGCTTTGTGCTGCTGGCGATGACAGGGGCTGCCAAGCGGAGGAGACCGTCCGTCATGTGATGACTGCATGTGCTGCGTGTGAAAGTGCAAATTGACATGCTTAAGACAGCGCGAAATAAATATGATTGAATAGGCTCACGTGTGTTGCTTTTCATTTCATTTTTCATAATACAGATATTCCCACATTCATTATAATCTTGTAAAGCAACCCTATTTGATATATGTTATTGGATTATGTTTAACCCATAGTATGTGCCGATATAGATTGTACAGCGCTTAACAACATGACCTGTGCAATTAAGCACTGTTTAGCAACCTTTACACAAGAAACATAGAAAAGCAGCTGTCTCGACTAGGAAAGCCATGCTCATATTGTGTGACAGGTCATTTTTAAGCCTTCATATTTTGACAGCGGTAAAGAGATGTTGTCTGATACTGAATGGTTTGAATGCATTAATTATAATTTATGGGTTGTTTTTTTTTTTGGGGGGGGGGGGGGGGGGGGGGGGTTGTAACAACAGGCAAATCACGTTGTGTGTTGCCGCAATTTTTGGGATTACACAGTGAAAGCACCAACCCTCCTAAATTCTGTGCACGTCCGCCTGTCTGCAGTCTTTACATGGTTCTGCAGTGTGGAAGCCCTAAGCAACAAAATTAAGTTTTTAAACCTGTGTTATGTTTTATACTAACATATGACTCCTGCGTATCTATTTACTACAACATTCCCTTTGTGTGCACTGCATTTGTGTTTATATTTGACCTCACTGAATATCAAATATCATCACAAACACATTAGAGACTCTGCCGCGTCTTTCATTAACTGCAGCGTGCCAGCCTGTTATTTTAAAATGTATTCCTCTTATTAGCATTTGCAACACTGCTTTAGTGCGACAAATTATTTGGGTTTTCACTTTTTATTTGCTATAGATCGAGGTACTTCCTGCGCTGTAGGTCACGTGGTCTGATTGCAGTTAACTTAGAACCACAACACGTTAAGTAATTATGTGTCTAATAATCAAAGAACCACTGTTTCAGAAGAGCGGATCCTGTGATAGCATTAGTAATGCTAGTGCTGATAAGAGATACGATTTTAAAGCCTAACGTTTAGGCAATTTCATTTTGATAAGCAGCAAGTCCATTGAGAAACTGCCTTCCTTGTGCATGCAGGTCTCAGAGTGCCTCACAGATGAGTGGCTACTACACTTCTGTTCCATCTGTCTGTTCACATTAATAACCTGACCCGGGGGCAAATTGAATGACACAGCCTCCATCTCTGCTTTACTTATCTGAATAGCAGCTGGCTCAAAAGACAGAAGTGGTCACAATCTGTAATGCATACATGAGACAGGGGCCTATATTAAACAACGGTGCATACTTTATAATGGATATGACCCTAATCCAGGCTAGTGTAAACAAGTATTATTTGGTTGAGCCGTGTGTGTTTGAAGGAGAATAGCCTGTTTTGAAATCATGTGCAGCTGAGTTTTGGGGTAAACAGAAACATGAGGTAAATTCAAAAATACTTTGTGAGTGAAGTCATGAAACGC
Organism: Polyodon spathula; assembly: GCF_017654505.1. NCBI lineage: Eukaryota > Metazoa > Chordata > Actinopteri > Acipenseriformes > Polyodontidae > Polyodon > Polyodon spathula. The sequence goes on along the minus strand of NW_024472081.1, from coordinate 37,457 downwards.
ACACACTGTGATATAGCGTCTTCCTTGTTCTACCCTCTAGTTTTATTAGTCCTGTTGAAATGCATCAGCGTTTCCACTTTGTCTATTTGGAAAAAGACCTGAGAAGGCAAGCGGTCATTTTCAGACAGGTTTGCGCACCAGCAGGAAGTCAATGTAAGCAAGTTGCTGCATCTCTGTGTATCCAGTATATAGACTGGAAACCTACCAACCCCTCCACTGTTTACAAACTCTCAGTCCCTTGGTTAAGGTGTGGAAATCATACACATATTGAGCAGCTTGCTCTTCTTAAAAAAATGTATGTTTTAAGACCAGACTCAAATGCACCAGTAAAGGCACTGGGAAAGTTTTAGGCCTGCTTTCTCATATGGGGTGTAGGTGTTGGCATGTTAACAATATGAAATGATCCTGCCTTGGGTAGTGCGTAAGGTCAGTCACAGCTCTTAAAGTGACAGTGGCTAATAAAGAATTCCATAGATCTTCCTGGTTATGCATTCAATAAGCTATGCAGGTCTTAAACCTGCAGTTCAGTGTTACAGCAAACACATCTGAAAACATATCTGGTACTAAAGTAAGTTCTCAGTTTGTTAGCCCTATTCACAGGATATCTGATGCACCTGTACTTTCTGGGTCATTTCACTTCAGCTGTGCCTTCTGAGTCAAAGCAATAGAGGGAAAGAAGCCATGCAAGGGGTGGGGTCAGGCGAGATCACCATGGAAGTGCAACGCTACCTAACAGGACGGCTTGCAAACCAAGAATTATGTAGTGTACGTTTTAAAATGTCTACTATAACATTTGTTTTTCTTCAGGAATAAGCCTATATAACAGATTGAAAAGTGCACAAAAGATAAGATTTATAGAATGTTTTTACTAGCTACAATTGCTTTACCAGGTTAAAAGTATGTGGATTGTAGTGATCTAGCAAAGAAATACATGTATGCCTGTCTGTCTCGGTCTATATATTCCAATAGAAAAATAGTGCTGAAATATTCACTTCTTTTATTGGAATGACATTGGACATGGGACCTTGTACAGCAGCTAGTATGATATTTACCTTCTCAGCTATGTAAATGATTAATCCAGTCCCCTCAGATTTACTGTGACAGAAGTCGACACCCTTTCAAGGCAGTCAAATCTGTTTCCATCGCCCAAAGCTGTTTTGGAAATCATTAGTAACGCTCTGCTGTTCCAATGATTGTCCACTCCTCCCTCTGCCAGCTGGGTTATTCAGGTCACGATATAGGACACCTCCTAACCACTATTAAAAATAAAGTTTCCTTTTTAAAATAGTGTATTAAATGGAGCATATTAAAAGCTGCTGCTGTTTCAGTTGTTAAAGAGCACCGTCAAACTGAATCTGATTTCACCGCATTCTGTGTCTGTGCGTGTGCACCATTATACTTAAAAAAAAAAAGAAAAAGAAATTCTACATTTAAAATGATTTTTTTATATCCCCAAAGTAGTTTTAAAAAATCCATCTGCCACAGGGACTGAGTTAAAAGCCCTCTGAAATCGGTCTCGTGGGTTTCCACTGGTAGCAGAGCGGATGGTTTGAAACGAGACTCTGTCGGTGCCAATTAGCACTGAGGCTCTCTGGCAGAGTTTGATCTCTTAAAAATGGGTCTGATGGAGGAAGGGACTTTGAGCATCCAATGTGAAGGATGCTGGAGGCTGGTGTTAAACCTGGAATTGCAGAAAGAAAACCTGAACTAAATGAACGATCACGACAATAGCGGAGGCAGTTGAATTCGCTTCCTGTATAAGAGGTGATTTTACTAAAGCATCATACATATACAGTACCTTTGATGGAGCTAGACAGCCCAAGTTTGATATTACAAGGAGATGGAAACGTGCTGTATGTGACAGCTGGCCTATATTCTTATTTATTTTAAACAAAGAGAAGGAGAGGTGACTGCAAGACATCAGAGGTCTCTTCTTCAGGTGAAAGTAGAAGAGAGATTGATGTTTACATTCAGAGGTGGCATCAGAACCTCAACAAAAGGAACCCATTTTGAATCTCAATTCTAATACTTTCCTACTTTCACCTGAAGAGACCTCTGACATATTGAAAGTTTGTAATTAATTAATGTTTAATTAGTCCAATAAAAGGTATCACCTCTCCTCTTTGTCTATCACCTCTGGATGGATAGGGCTACCATTTCACCTACCAACAACACATTTATTACAACAAACACATGACCTGATTTATTAAGGTCCCTACATAACTCTTTGACTCATTAGTAGTGCTTAAGGCCTCAAAGTTGTTAGTTATCTATCACTGAGATCACTGTGTGTTTTGTTTAATAAACTTTGCTGTAGTTTAATAAACATTGCTGTAGAAAAAACTTGTTGAAAACAATTAATAAGAAAAGTTAATTTAAAAAAAAAAGTTTAATCATAGTTTCAAAGCACTTAAGGGAACAAAAAAATCACACATTTATTTGCATTTCTCGAGAATATCTTATGCAGAGAAACTGAACAGCACTGGTACAAAAGTGGACACTGAAGCATCCTGCAAATAATAATAAAAAAGTATATAATAAAAAAGGCATTATCTTGCAAAGACAGCTAGCAGAATCAGCCATAGGGCTTTCCTTGAAAACCCGCCACCCTTGCTTGGAACACAACACTGAACACAAACAGCTTGATAAGTGTCTTAGACTCCTTAGCACAGAGAGGCTCTGATTCAGTCTTCAAATCCTGGCAACACAAACAGTTAGACTGACACTTCTTTTTTTCCAATTTTGAAATTCTGTCACAGTAACCCTGGTTTAAAATCTTTAATTTAGCACTCATGATAATGGCAAAGTCACTGGCTACTTTCAGGCATCACACAAGCTTCCACTCCAAGGAAATTCCCATGAGTCCCAACCTGAAAAACCCCACCGCTCATCCACAAAGCACTGGGTAATCACCCAAGACTGAAACAACCACCCATGCATGGTTATCCTGCAATTACTAAGAGTAAGTGTTTGATGTAATATCCAAGAGGATTTACCAGCGCTGCAAAATCTCAAATTGTGTGTAAGTTTTAGTATGTAGGGCAATGTCCAGGGGCACTGCTTGAACAGTTACTCTGACTGCTGCACAACGACCGCTCAAAGTGTATTAACATACACTGTCTGGCTAAAAAGAAAAATGAAAATTAACTTAATAGCAGTTAGGGCAACATAGCTCCTGGTGCACTGCTGGAGTGGAAACAGGTATGTCTTGTCCAGTGTTAAAGGTGTTTGTGGTTTGCACTTTTCTGTTGCATGTCACAATACATTTTATATGTCAGCAGATTTGATCTGTCAAGACCCGCTAGGTTTTCTGCAGACGTTCCATTCCAGAAACACCAGTAAGTCTATCTTGATGGACAAACTGGTCAATGCAACTAACGCCAGTTCCACAGACACCAACTCACTATATACAGGCAGGTCCTACAGTACAGCTAATCTTTATTATAGGTTTGATTGCAGCTAAGTGGTATTCCACATTGAATCAATGTTATTCCTTTAATTTTGTCAAAAAAGTGATCTGTCAGTCAGTGATTCTATCCCCCTTTGTCACACAGTACACATTAAATAAAACATATTCAGTTTAGCAATTCGGAGTCCTGAAATGAACTGCATTGCATTATATTGCAGGCTGACTGTCTATAAACACAAACGAAACAATATAATTCAATATGTGGTCATGCCTGGAGAAACAATACAATCATGGCTTCACAGCCTTCCATTCTGCCTAAGTATAATGCAACCACTATATGAGAAGTATAGGTTTCATATGAAACCATTTTAAAGCAGCTTGTTGTCTACAGTTAAAACCTTGCATACAAAACAAGAAAACATTGAAAAACAATATTCTAGCAAATACTGACAGGTATACAATGTGTAACATAAGAAACGCTAACAATATTCTAATATACGGGATAAGGCAAAATGGTAACACCTATGTAACACAAACATGAAACGAAAACCTTGCTGTAACAATATACATTCATTTGTGCAGAGAAACGCTCCAGCCTGTTTGGAGATCAGAAGACATATTGGCTAGCACCAGGTGCCTACATTATTTATTAATTTACAGTGTTCACTTTCGTGGCTAACTGTACCCAAGATTGTTCTGCTGACACAGACAGACTTCAGAATGGAGTACAATGTCTAGACACATCGCCATAAGAGCTCACTTAGATAAGGGCATTAATGCACTCTGTTCCCTGGCTATTAATAACTATGCGTGTACTGATCAGCTCCATGCCTGTGAAAGAAAGGACCTTCAACTTGGAATGGGCAGCTATTATCTTCTTTGAAATAACTCCCTTCAACAGTGCAGTTACAACATGCAACCACAGAGACCACTATGTAAAAAATACCATTAGATTAACAGGGCTTTCGGACATAACTGGGTCAATTAAATTGATCTGGATCATCCCTGGCATTGCAATTAGTTTAAGAGACAGAAATACACTAAAGACGGTTCGCCTTCTGATTTTCATAACCACTAAATGCAGGCACTTCTTACATCTATCTTGGTCACAATAACAAGATCATTTAAAGAAATACTTTATACGCTTAGAATATCCACAGCATTACACCTGTTTATTATCCCATGAAACATGTCCTTAATCAAGGTTTCTCATGGATATTTGGTGCTAATAAAGTCACATGTTCTGTCTATTAGGAAGAGGGGTTATCAATAGAAATTCCCTTGGGGTGTTCAACTATAATTTCTTTCCCCCTGAAACGGTGAGTTTAAGATTTGTTATAGAATAGGGGATTGATAAACATCACCGAGAGAAGAGTGCACAGCTAAATCTATAATACACAGTCCATCTATAGACATGGACACATACTGCAATAGACATAGACATCACCTCGGTTATCTTATCTGGGTATTTGCTCAGAAACAGTAAAACAATATACTGTGTGTGTGTGTGTGTGTGTGTGTGTGTGTGTGTATATATATATATATATATATATATATATATATATATATATATATATATATTATAATTTTTTGTTGTATTATTAGTCAGCTTGTAGCTTGTGTCTTAGACTAATAAACTGCATTGGTCACGATGCCTAATACAAATGCTAGGGTGAATGCAACTATTACTGTATGTATCACAGTCCAAACCAGACTTAGTGAAGAACGTCCACGGAGTCTGGGGAGAATATTTAGTCAGAAAGTATATCAGTAAGTGCTGTGAGTAGCATAAGAAAGCAGATCACCATGCTAATATACTTTAGGTTCAGCAAAACAATTTGAAAATGGACTCCCAGGACACTGTCGTTAACTCGAAATCGTAGATTTACATTACACTTCCAGCTTGTGGAATATGTCCTTGTAACAAATATCCATGTGAGGCATCATAGCATTCAGTTGAGTGGTTCTGACGGTATTGAGAACCAATCATTACCAAACCAATCAATCAGAGGCCAGACAAATTCATGTAGACACAGATTCTGAAACTCTCAATAGAAAGTCCCTACCAAGTTACATCCACAGAAGTGTGTTGGAATCCTAAGGGTGGCAAACCTACCTCCCAAATAGGGGATAACCCTTATAAAAAACATGCTTTACCGTACCTCTCTGAGCTTTACCATGCTTACCAATGCGTTACCTTGCTTTCACTGTGCTTTATTACACTTTGCTACGCTTTTACTATGGTAAGTGTGTATAAAGGACCATTTAAACCGTGGAATGAACAAAGTAGCTCCAAGACAGTGCATTCAGAGTTTGAGTGGACCCCTGAAGGTCACTCTTTGGCTGCTGCAGGCTGGAAGGTGCAACCTTGAAGTTTTCATGATTATTTGCACACTGGTATTTTCTGATATCCCCCTTGAATTGTATGCATGAAGTAAAAGTTCACACTTTGATCAACACTGTATGTTTTCCTGTCCACCCTGTACTTTCCCCAAGGAGAGTGATTTCCAAATCCCAGTACACTGTGGATTCTTGGTATCCCACCCGTCCCTCCGGCTCTCTAGAAATCCTCCAGCAGCAGCTCTTCGATCTCTCTCTCCCAGGCCTCACTGGCAGCCCCCCTCTCTCCCGGCTCCACCACCTCAAACTCCTGCAGCTCCCTCTGCAGCTCCCTCTCCCACTCCGGGATCTCATCTGGGGACAAGCATAGGCACAGCCTCACGGTCAGTATCCTTCCCTTTCTAACACAGCTGGAACAAAGGTCTGGCTAGCACTGAAGATAATTATAAAAAACAGACCACCACAGGAATAACAGCTAATGCCTTGGAATCCATAGAAATGTGCAGCCATTATTTTAAAAGTGTAACCCTTTTTAAAGTACAATGCTGTAAAATACATAAAGAATCCAGCATATCACTTCCTGTGCTGTAGTTCTGCAGCTAGACCACAGTCAAGGAGTGGAACAGGTTCTACACGAAGTTCTTTCCAACAGGAGCCTGACACAACTTCTATTTCATTAACTGTGCCCTAGAAATATCTGCATATTCCAAACTGAAGTATATAATTGCACTAATAAACCTTGACAAGAATGTCTGTTTCCCTGTGTGAACCCTGTTGGTTGTTCTTACCCTGCTCTTGCTCTACAGCGGGGTCCCTCTCTCCCTGGCCCATGCCCAGCTGCTGCCTGTCTCTGAGCAAGTCCTCCTGGTTGAGGGGGGACAGGGACGTGTTGAAGGAGTCGCTGATGAACTCTCCGCTGGGGGGGCTGACCGACACATCATCCAGACTGACCAGCTGCAGAGACATGGGGAGGTGAGCAAGGGACACAACACAACAGTTACAGTAGCTGTGACAAGTGTGTTAAAGGGGTTATTACAGCTAACAAGTCAGAGATTTGAAAGAAGCACATGTTTTTGGTATCATGTTAAAGAAATCTCTCCGTTGGCTCACTCTGTTATAGTTGTATTTCCAATGGCATGTCAGTGGATGCTAGGTATGTCAGTCTTTAGGAGAAGCAGCTGGTTGGAGAGTTCAAGCTTCTCCAATGCTTTCTTTCCTGTTTTTAACCAACCCGCTGCTTTCCCTCATGACTGACATGCTTTGCAGCCAGTGATATGACCTAGGAAGTAAAAGTATAACAGGCTATCTGAAAGCAAGGCATGCAAACGGAGAGCTTTCTTTAACCTGGTACAGTGTCATTGATCCTCCACTAACAGGGTCGAAAAGGGTGTCTCTCCATTCTCAAGGTAAACTTCTCTGTCCTCTTGCTAACCCAAATTGTGCACGACAAGACATTCTTTTACCGTAAGAGACGTGGTCATATGTACATAATATACATATTAAGATATTCATTAAATGAAGACACCTTCATAAGGTGTGTGTGTTTGTGTGTGTGTGTGTGTGTGTGTGTGTGTGTGTGTGTGTGTGTGTATGTGTGTGTGTGATAGGACAGCGGTGTGGCCCAAGATGTTACCAGCAGGAATTACAGAAGCTGCAGTGAAGCACTGTTGCGCAAACTTATTTAACACAAACACAAAACACAGGAACAAAGAAAAAGGCACAAGGGTCAGAACAAAAGGTTTAAACAAAATACACAAACACTGCAAAGGCTGGGCATTCACCTTCACTGAACAGATACAAACAAAACAGTTTTCCTCACCTAACTCCCTCTCCCCCACAGAAAGGATTTCTCCCCATTTCATACATGTGGCCACTCCCCAACTAGCACTCAATTATCTAACTGGGCAAAGGCCACACCTGTGATTGTTGGCAGGGGCAGATTTAACCCCATCCCTGCCAACCTTACATTTGAGGGTGTTCGTCCTGCCACAGTGTGTGTGTGTGTGTGTGTGTGTGTGTGTGTGTGTGTGTGTGTGTGTGTGTGTGTATATATGTATTATTTCTGGATATATTGTAATTGTACCAATTGAGCTGTACCTGTGCTGGCCCTGTGAACACAAAGTGAATAAACTAAAGTTAACGTTAGTAAACTGTGTTTGTGTGCTCAGTGGCAGCAGCCTTACCGGATGGATCTGCCTTGTATTTCTCACAGAGAGAGCTGGAGTCTGGACTGCTGTTGCATCTGCAAAGGAAACACGTGACAGAGACATTGAGTGAGACACTGGCAAAGAGAGGGAAGATTGAAACTGCTTAAACTCCACTAACAGGGTCGACTCTAACAGCCTAAACAGACCTTAAACAGCAGCTTGGAATGGGCGTGGAATAGCAGAGTTACCTAAACTAATGTTGTTCAGATTTACTTATAATCCACATCTATAAAAACACCGAAGAGTGTAACACTAAGGAAACGTTTGACATTTTCTGTTTTCTGTTCCGGTCAACACATCCTGGTTAAATCTCAGAGGTTTAAAGCCCCCCCCCAGATAATCATGAAACTGGATTTTGTTACACAAAACATGCTGAAATGAAGAGCTTTTATTAGGGAACTGGTACAGTGCTCCCTTAGAGATCCCATACATATTCTATTAATATTGGGCTCTATTCACAAAGCTTTAACTCATGACATGTGAATAGAGCCCATCAACTCAAAGTCACTGTAATGTGGTCTATTAAATGGATCTAAATACCGTCGTGCTTTAAATCGCTAGACCCTCCCTGCAGTTCTAAATATTTTTGTGTATAGAAGATACACACATGCTTTGTTAGATGTTTGATTTTATATCTCAGTAGCTGTATTTAGATCCGCTGCTAATTAGATCAATTGAAGAGACCCCTATATGTGAAATAAACAATACGGTTCTGAGAATGAGAACGCTGTTCTAAATGAGAGGTAAGACCCCCCCTTATTGTGACAGTGTCATGAAGGCAGGAGGACAGCATGTACCTGTGCTGGGTGTGTGGTCCCCTGAGCCTCTCTCTGTGTCCCTCTGTCTCTCTGTGTGCTGGGAGGCCAGTGAGGACAGCTGAGCAGACTGTCTGATCAGAGACACACGATAGAAATAGTTCCTCCAGAAGACCTCCTCCTTCACACTGCGACACAAGGCAAAAGCAGGGGTCACATCAGGAACAAAGAGGTATAGTGTGAAAAGTGTTGAATTCAAATCAAGGGAAGTAATGTTAAAACTGTACAATACATTAGTAAGACCTCGTCTTGAATATTTTGTTCAGTTCTGGTCACCTCGCTGCAAAAAGGATATTGCTGCTCTTGAAAGAAGAGTGACCAGAATTATTCCGGGTTTAAACCTGAATCTATTCAGTCTTGAACAAAGGAGACTACGCAGCGACCTGATTCAAGCATTCAAAATTCTAAAAGGTATTTAGAATATTGTGCCAAGGGCCTTTTTCGACCTGAAAAAAGAAACAAGGTCCAGGGGTCACAAATGGAGATTAGACAAAGGGGCATTCAGAACAGAAAATAGGAGGCACTTTTTTTACACAGAGAATTGTGAGGGTCTGGAACCAACTCCCCAGTAATGTTGTTGAAGCTGACACACTGGGATCCTTCAAAAAGCTGCCTGATGAGATTATGGGATCAATAACTACTAACAACCAAACGATCAAGATGGGCCGAATCGTCTGTAAACTTTCTTATGTTCTTAAACTTTTCTACAAATCAGGTGTCAAACACGAGTCGACTGGACATTTCACTTGTTAAGACGAAACCTCTGAGGGTAAATATAGTCGACATTAACAGAACTTTGCCAACTTCTTGTAAGTTTAGCCTTGATTTAGCATTGATAAATGGATGATTGAGTGTTTAAAAGATGTTAACTAATGTGCAAGCGCTGAGGTTCTGGCTCCCTGTGTTACAGCTAAAAGGGTCTCTCCTGAGCCTGTCAACCATGCCCTATTATTCACACACACTCTATTGCTACCAAGGTTAATGACCAGGAAGAACACAGAAAGCAATTGATACAAAAAATACACAGCTGAACACAGTCCCAAGATGCTGCTTTTATCTCAGGGTTTTGGTGCTCAAACTGTGAAATCATAACAACACTAATTCAGCTACTCTTTTCTGGTCATGATAAAAACAAAGCGTAGTGCTCATTAAAACAAAAAGCCTGTAGAATCCAAAAACGACAAGCTTCTGCTAATTAACAGGCTGTTGAGGAGCGTGTCTCTGATTGAAACATAAATCATTTAGATCAAGGGACATACTGAGAAAAAAAGGAACCGCTGAAGTGTTTTGAGTACAGTAGCTCAGCTGCTAGAAAATGTGCTTGTTAAAGATACTGCTGTATATTAAAATACTTCAATGTTTTTTTATTAATCAGGTTCCCCTGATTTTTGTCAATACTGGTCAGAAAAACGGGACTTTCAATTACAATCTGGGTTACAGATTTTGTCAAGAGACTAAGGTTAGTGAAACTAGAAACTGTCTGATTGAATTTTATTACAGAACATGCTATGCGACATCACCATTGATCTTCAAATACAATCAGGAGCTCCACCCAATAATTACCTGCAAGCCTGTGCGCAGTATGTGGGTGTTGGGCTTAGCTAGGAGCCTTTTACCTGTATCACAGTTAGCAAAACCTTGGTGCTTGAGAATGCAGTAGTGACTTCCCTTCATCCAAAACAAAAATAAAACAAAAGACCTTCAACAGGTGGCAAAGGGACTTTTGATATGCTAAAGAGAGGTTTGGGGATGTGTTTTAAATGATTGGTTGCCTCTCCTTGAAGTCGTGGAATTGTCAGTGGCATTCAAGGCTGTGTTCAAGATGGAATTGGCTGGTTAAGGTATGCAGTGAGACACTGTCTCACGCACACAGTATTGAGGACTGTGTGCAGTTGGTTAACTCACTGTCTGGGCACAAGCTCGAAACGCATGCGGCTCAGCATCGCATCCTCCTGCAGAGTCACCATGGCGACCGGAGCGGCCTGGCTGAAATCAAACTGGAAATCAACCCCCGCGGGGGGAGCACGCAGGAAATTCCGCCGGTCCTGAACAGGGGGTGGGGCGAGAGAGAGAGAGAGAGAGAGAGAGAGAGAGAGAGAGAGAGAGAGAGAGAGAGAGAGAGAGAGAGAGAGAGATTGTTAAGAAAATAAGGCCAGGAACAAAGAAAGAAATGAATTCCACCTTTTCTATGGTATTGTTCTCTCTTTAGACACACAGAGAGGTCTGTAAAAGAACTACATTAATAATGTTATATTACTAACAATGCCAGTAACTGACATTGTGAGCCGTGGCTCAAACACACAACAGCAGAAACATGTTCACATGGCTGCAAGGGTTGCCATGTAAATTGTATAGCTTTTGTTTTTTTAATCCTTAAATTACACTAATTATCAATTCTCAATATAAAACAGTCAAGAATTGATCGATAAGCACCTGTACAGCGAGCTCGGGGTGCCTTTCTGTCTGCCTGTACCTGTGTGTGTATGAACCTGAAACGGACTTCAAGACAGAATTCAGATCTCACCAATGATAAGGACAGGATCTGCTGTTTTACTGACTCCTCCTCACTACAGCCAACCCAAAGGGGAACTGCAGCCTCTGTAACACACAAGACCAAGACTTCAGAACACAGAAACAGGCAGGCACCTGGGACTCAGTAAAAACACACGCCACGATGTGCTACGTTATAATTGCAGCAGATCTGGATATACGGAAAATACTGCAGAGTTTCAAACAGGACAGATCCACTTTGGGGCAATAGGAGAATGGAAGTGTTTTTTGGAGAATTAACCAGGGCTAAAATTTGACCATGATGGTATATTTAATAGGCATAGTAGACATGACATCCTGGTTTCACCTCATAGTGGTCCATATACTGTATCAACACCATGCCGCGGTATTGACTGAGCTCTGGCCCAGAGAGAGAGAGCGCCTCCTACTGCAGCACCTAGTATAAATTAGAGGTCTCACTTCTACTGAAGCCCAGCCTTACACGTTGGTATGCAGTGAAAACCATGCATACTGTCAAGGTGAAAACTATCCTACCGAACCTTAAATTCCAGGTCATCAATGTAAATGAGAATTTGTTCTCAACTGTCTCATCTGGATAAATAAATGTTTTGATCGACTGATTGAATTTAACAGGTATGACACAACACAATATTATGAAAAACGTTCCTGTTTCACTGTGTTAATGAAGGAATGGCTTTCACTCATGTCTAGTTTACACTGCACAAATAAACCCCTGCTGTTTGATCACTCTATCCTGTCAAACTGCATGCTTTTATGCGCTCTGTCTGTCAGATGCTGACAATCTAGTTTGTGTACATTAACCAACAGAGGGGTTAGCTTGCAGGATGGTAGCATATAAAATAGTTATAAAAGGTGTAATAGAAAATTAAATAAACGCAGTGAGAAGGCGGTCTCCGTTTTATATATATATATATATATATATATATATATATATATATATATATATATATATATATATATATATATATATTATGTTATTTATTCCAGCTTCTCTCCACCCACCTGCTTTTCTCTGCTGCTGTTCCTTTACAAAGCTCTCCTGTTCCCTCTTGAAATCTCCCAGTATTGTCTGAAAAACACACGATTCTGTTACTACAGCTCATATCTGTGAAGGAGTGTCACCCTGTCTGTCTGTCCCAACACCTGTCCACCTCTTTGTCGCACTTGCATTTTTACATTCATCTTTAGAGTTGCTTATCAAATGTTTAAAATGTTTTAAACAGTGGTGGTATTTAGATACTGTCATCAATATCCTTGGAGCAGAATGGTCAAAGAATGTGATGTGCTGTGAACTCCATTGCTTACAAACTTTTACAAGATTGGTTTTTGGCAATCCGAGAGCACTGTGAACGCTGAGGGTGCAGTTTCCTATAATCCTGTTTTTTTTCCCACCTTGTCTATGATTCCGTTAATGGGATGCTGGTCTACGGATTTGCGGATGGTCTGGACCGTCTCCAGCACTGACTCTGACACTTTCTTAGAAGCCAGCGCAGCAACACCAAACAAGTAAGCTGAAAAAAGAATTCAAAAAGCCAAATAAAGCAGGTGTGACGTCTCAAATGATCGCGCTTGAAGTACCACTTATGAAGAAGCACCTTACATCTCTGTTAGAGACACGCAACTCTCCTTATGCACTATGATCATATAAGGTGGCTACTTTTAAAATCCCTAAATTGAGATCTAATAGGGGCAATCGTGCCTTTGTATATCCAGCACCTCATCTTTGTAACTCATTGACTTTGCAAATATACAGTCTCTTCACAATACCTTTTTAAATCTGCATTCACTTCTAATGTTGTACAAGGAGCTAACTGGCCCAAGAGAACCAATCAGCTCACGGGGAGCCACGCCCTGGCAATCTGCAACAATTTCGCCAGGTGTCCAAGGGGGGCATCTCGGGAAAACTGAACCAAGACCCTCCTTTAAGTCTTACTGACTGAAAAGCGCATCCAAAGCCGGGAGCTTTTTGTCTTCATTATTCTGCAGGCTATTTTAATGAAGATTAAACTGTATTTTTACATAGACTTTTAAATGCTGCTATGTTTGCGATACATATATTCTGTATATGCAGGGTGGTGTCAAACTTGACAGAAAACAACTATTTAAGCTGTTTCATCTAGTAGAGTTGTTCTTTATTGCTTCGTATGTTTCAAACGACGTATTTCGTATAAATAAATAAATAAATAAATAAGCCTGACATCCATATTGGGCTATATTATGTAAAATCGTCAGAGTGGACAAACTTACTTCCGATTCGTTTGGTTTGGTTCGTCAGTTTTTCAGTTTCGGTGTCTTCCTCTTTCCCCGGGTGTCCCGCGGTCGGTGCAGTCTCTCCTTCGTGCCCCAGGGTTTCTATATCCCCCGGGCCGCTAATCCAGTTGCTAAAAGACAGAGATTTAAACATGACAGCTTGATATTGACCGCCGGCTATCTGACACTCGCAGCGACCCTCATTACTGTGTTGATAAACATTATCATCAGCAGACCACTCTGCCCGCGGTACAGCGCAGCTGCAAAAGCCAGGGCTTATGGGAAATGCAGTTTTTTTTTTCGTGTCCTTCATTTTGAACCCATCAGCTATAACAACGCAGCTATTAATATGGATGTAACAAACGTGCTGTATTTCCACTCCAGATACAAGAAAAAAAATATATATAACTACAGTGTCCCACAACCATTTAAAATGTAATTCAGTTGCGTCCTTGTTGACTGTCCAGTTTGTTTACATTTGGGTTTCTTTTGTTGAAACGCTGCCTGTATACTATTATAGACTACGCTGCCTGTATACTATTATAGACTATGAAAGTTGCTCAATTTGGACCGTTTCTTGACAGTCCAATTGTACAAACTGCAGCCAATCACGGAGTAAACTAGTTTTGTGGAGTATGATTAAACTACATCTCCCATAACACCATGCATCCGTCTGATATGCTGAACCAATCAGGGCGGGGTATAATTTAGGCTTAAAAGGAAGCTGAGGCCGGTTTACTTTCTCTTTTGCAGGACAGCAGTAGCGGGAAAGGTAAGGGGTGTGTAGTTTATTTTAACACAGTACTGTTATCTGAACGCATCCTCTGAATTAAACGGAGTCGTAAACATCATATGCACTGTACGGTTTTTTTTTTTTTTTTCTAATGATGTCAAACAAGGGTGTGTTTTAATTGCAGTATTTATTTAGTTTTGTTAAATTAGCATGCACGTGGATTTTTTTACATAAATTAAATGTGCTCCTTTCTGTTGGTTATGAAAGCTTGACGTTGGATGCATATTTTTTTGGTGAATGCTCCGCGTAGTACGGAGCACATTTCTCGCCTCTGCAGGCCTGATTGAGGTCTAGCAAGCATGGTGGTGAAAATGACTCTCACCTTCTCTAATGCATTGTATAGCGCAGCCAAAGCCAGCTTCTTCTAAAGCGCGCAGTGCTGGTTTCAAGATAAAGCAACACAGCCACGTTTTCAGCTGTAGTTGCATGAAACGTAGTTCCAGGAGACCTAGTTTGTTTCTGTCAAACCAAGTCTCGCCAGGTTTGCCATGCAGTGGCCTGAAACAGTCTCCTGAAACTAAGTTCAAACCCAGCATTTACTGTTGGGTGAAAGTGAAGGCAGCCACGTGTCCTGTTAAATCTCAATATGGGATGGGTAGCTCTGGGCTTATTTACGTGTAGTTTTGTTCCGTGGAACGTCTTGTGTATATTATAGACCAACTTGTACTCTAACAGTTTTTTGTACTTTGGTCCTTAGACAAAATGGGCCTGGTTGTGCATCAAAGGCAGCGAGGAAGAGTGCGCCTAATGCGGTGAGTTTGGGTCTCGTTCTGGGAGGGGTTCAGGTAGTTTAAGAAGTCTTTTAGTATTGCAGTTTAACTATACACAATTGAGGACAAGTCCCCTGTGCTGGATTCTTTGGCCTAAAGGAGAAATATTTGAGTTGACAAACCTTGTGTAATTCGTTTGAAACGGGGTAAACGTTTGGGTTGTAACGTTATGTGCGGGACTGTTGCAGTTGAATGAAGCAGGTCACATGTCTAGCGCTGCCAGTGGCTTCAGTCTGGAATACAGGGTGATGTAATGTGCAACGCCTTGTTTATAGAGGTGAGGTACTGTGGAAGTGTGGGATTTTAGCCGCAGTTCTGGCTGTGGTACTCCCTGTTTAAGGCACTTCATATACTATCCACTAGTTTTATTCTGTTTGGAAGAATGACAATTATTTATTGTAGCAAGGGCATGACCTGGGGAATAGTAAAACATATTCTCCTTTCTGAGAACTAAAGGAGTGGTGATACAGGAGAGCGTGTTTTTTTTTAAATGGTATCAAAAAAGGTGATGCTACCACAACTTGACAGAATTGACTCCTTCTCTCATACCATTAACAAGGGTGGCAAATTTTAGGTTTCTAGTTGTCAAACTGCTACGGGCAGCTTTTGTGGTGGTTCACTGGCACTGATCGAAGCCATTTCAGTTTCTGTAGCTGACGTGGTCAAAAAGGTGCCAATAGTGACACTTTTCACGACGGTCGCTGCTCCGTTTCAATGAGTAACGGAGAAGCAACATTACGGGAAAGGACAAACGACAGATTCCTGAATGTCTGTCTGTAATGTAAAGGTCTGGTCCGCTGAATCTACAGCCTTGTACACTGAACTGTCTGGGAGTGACCAAGGCACCTCAGGAAGGCTTTACTTTTTAGGTGGTATTTGTTTTCAGTTTAGTCCAGAACAAAGTGTTGGAGTGAATTTGAAAAGGCCAGAAGTGGGTACCACAGAGTTGTCGTCTTTTTTTTAAACCTCTTTCAAAGTAGTCTGCCTCCTCCATCTAAGCAGTGAGATGAGCACTCTGAGGCTTAAACCTGTAAATGTCCAGTTTGGTGGACCATTGCTGTTAATGCATTGACCAAACTGAAATCCATTGTAACTTCATGTATTTTGTGGGTCACTTGTGACTTTGTTTGTAATGGATTCTGGTTTTTGTTTTCAGGTGGCATTCAAAGCCTCTGCCCAGGCTTGCACAGACTTCATTGTGTTGCAGTTCCCTGATCTGAGCATCCCGGCTTTTCAACGAGAACTACACGGTAAGCCTTTTGAAGTGATGTTGGTTCAGTGAATCTATAGGTTAAAGTCTGGAAACAAGTTTACCAATACAGGTACAGGTCTTTTTGAAGGACCTTTGTATCTGTTTTAGCCATGGGAGATGTGTTTTTTTTTTTTTAAGCTAAACTTTCCATTGTTTTCACATACTAACTTAAACCCTCTCCTATGTTGAATTGCGGTCGTATGGTACTTTTTCACTGGCACTTATCGAAGCCACTTCAGTTCTTCCTGTAGCTGACGTGGTCAAAAAGGAGCCTATAGCAACACTTTCTACGACGGTCGCTGCTCCGTTTCTAAGTAACGGAGAAGCAACATTACGAGGAAGGACAATTCGGATTGTATCGGATGTTTAGTTTGAACCCTCTGCTATGTTTTTAGTGTAAATGAGGTGTAGTGGTGGTGAATGCACTCCCCTTTACTGGGGCACCCGCTGATCATATTTTTTTCAGCAGGACTGTCCTGGACAATGGCTTGGCCTGGGTTTCCATAGCAGCAGTAAATCTCAAATGAGGCAGGGCAGGAATGAAGTAAGTAATGCTGTTCACAGTGCTAGTCCCTTGATTGTATACCCGCTCTCCCCCCCTTGGAGAATTTCTGCACAGCGGTTCAAATTCAATACATTAACCTGGTTTCCATGTGCATTTCAGTATAACATAGTTCCAACTACTATATCTCACTTCCAGTTTGGTTTTAACTGTGCCGTGGTGGGGATTTTAAAGTGATTCCTTGTAGTGAAACCTTGAAATCTGTGACTGGCTGTGATGACACACTTGCCCTCACTGAGAACGTGGTTCGATAATGAGAACTCTTATGTACTCAATTGTGCTGAGCCAGAATTGGAGGGAAACATTTGATGGTTACACAACCTGCATCTGTTCAACTCCATTATACATTCTATGTAAAAATGCTTGGGATGTTGTGGCATTCTTGTCAGTTGGGTAGGGCTGGTCCTTTGACTTATATTACCCTGGATTTCTGTATGAGTTGTATTAAATACGACTTTCTGCTTCAGGTGAAGTTGGACCTGTTTTGTACTTGGCTGTCCAATGGACCTGTGATGCAGGTAAGCACAGCTGTGGCACGTGTTATAGCAGTGCTGCATTTCTGGCAATGTTTGGGTTTTTTGCTTTAGGACAAATATTAAGACATATAAAATAAGCAATTGTCTGCATAAAATCATTTTTGAGGATTAAACTTTGCTGCCTTGGCCCCAGAACTTCCTCTCCTGGCTGTGATGACACACTTGCCCTCACTGAGAACCTGGTTCGATAATGAGAACCCCTTTTGTACTCTATTGTGCTGAGCCAGACCTGGCGGTTTTTATAATGGAGTGTCTTGTTTGACGCTGCTTGATGTTAAGTGACCTATCGGAGCATTGAAGTATAAAGTGCTCCCCTGCCCATTGCTATCAAGTGGCAAGGTTAACCAGTGAATAGAGCCGATCTAGAATCTGCATTGCAGTCTTCACTGTGGTGAGTCCTAATGAGCACTTTTTTAATTTCTCAGGTGCAATCCAGACCAGCTGTATGAGCAGCCTCTTCAGTGTGTGCAAAGACTACCTGTGATGCTGGTAAGTGTGGTGGGGGTCTTGTGTATTATTTACCTATTGAAATAGGTAGGCCTGCAAATCCTTGCCAAGTGTTTAAGCATTCAGTTGAAGTCTGAAGTGCTTTCCCTGTCTGACCCAGTCCAGCTGTGATCCAGTGCTCTAGTCAGACCTGGCTGGGACATCACCAAGTGTTGGTATGGTCCCAGTAGCTGAGGTGAAGGCAGGTGTCTCCCAGTCTTTCCTGCATGCTTCCCAAGGGCGTTGGCTCCACGTAGCCTCTGGCTCTCCAAAAGCGTGCCAGATTAACCTGGGGAGGCTTTGTCAGCCTGGACCGGTCATGTCTGTGGCTGTCACTCAACTCTCCTACAATCCAAACTGCATGTGCAAATGCTTTATCCCTCTTTGGAGCTACTAGTTTTGGGGCAGAGTACTGATCCTTGTAATTAACTTCATTGTGAGCCTATTGAAAGAATTTGCTTAGTCAAATGCTTGTCCAAAGTTTTTATTTTGGTGGGTGTGTATATATAATATATTGCACCATTCAGTGCTTTTAAAAGTGCTCCTCCTCTGGTTTGGACTTCCCAAAACCAACTACTCCAAATAAAGATGTAAGAGGAATATCTCTCCAATTTTAAAGAACACATTCCCAAATTTTAAAGCTACATTTCTTCATTGGTCACAATTCTCCCTGTTCTCTGCAACCCATGCAACATTCCCTTGTCTTGCAGATTTGAGTCTGGAGTGCCAGCTTGACCTTGCTACTGAAGCATGGTCCATATGGTAAGCAATTTCTTTGTTCTGTTAGGATTAATATTGAAATATTTCAGCTGGTCAGTGATGAGTTTAAATTGTAACTTGGACTGCTGGATGAGATTTGCGGATATGGGACTGAGATCAGCTTGCTGTTGCCTGCAGTGCTGTACTGTCTTTTTTATGACATGCTGACGGTGTCTTTACTCTACGCAGGTGTTTCTTCCCAATCTACAAGAAGGATTTGTGTGAGGCTAGATCTAGAGGAGTTTGCTTTCTGAGGTAAGGGGACTTGGGCTTTCAGTTCAATTGCTGTCTGCTGGCACTGGGAGGAGGTGGGTTGTTTTAATCTTGCTGGTCAATGATGAAACCCTTTTTAAATGTGGACTGATGGATGATGCTTGCGGATATGGGACTGAGGCCAGCCAAATCTAAATGGGTATAGAATTGTCTTGCATTTTAAATTTTAGTTTATGAAGTTCCAATAGAAAACAAAGGGCTAGATTCTCAACTCTTGACTCCAAATTCATCAGTTCTTTATCCTGAAGGGGGGGTAGCTGCATTACTGATACCATAACAAGAGTATGATCTAGTGACTTTCTGAAATTGCTCAAACTGATTTTGTAGTACAGTTGAGGAGACTGAAAGGTTGTCATTTTAACAAATTGAAGTGCTAAATCTTAAATGTATAAATCTGTGACAGCTTTAATGTGTTCTGTACATATTGCACATACATTTTTACAGTAGTAACCAAATGAGTACATGGTGCCATTTACACTTTACCCAGTAAGCTACTGGTAGCAAAGTAAATCTTTGCATTCTGTTGCTGTAAAATATGGAAACAATAAAATATAATTGTTAGTGATTTTTAGCATTTTGTTTTATAATGCAATTGTTATCTAATGTCTCAGTTGGACATCACTGGGGGATATGCATTGTCTGCCATAGCTGAATTGGACTATAACTGTTTTTTGAGAAATTAACCCAGTATGGTTAAGTCTTGACAAACATGTGGTCTAGGAATTATGTAGTCAGTTCTGGTGTAGTTTCCATTAGGTGTCTTTCCAGTGCAGTGGATCTATTGAGTCCTGGTATCCCATGTTGCTGATCTTCCTGTGTCTCATCAGGCCTGCTGGAATCAACCTAGTGTGTAGAGACGCTGTTCAACAGTCAAACGTGGAGCCAGAAGGATGAGGATGAAAGCTTGATTGGGAAGATCCCCACCATGCTTTATGCAGACTGGGAATGTGAAATACTGTAGAAAATTGAGTCCAGATTTATTTTTTTTCCTTCTCTGGGTTTGACTTCTGTTTATAATAAAGTACATTTTGACTTAATTCTTGTATGGTTCTTCCTCATTTTAAAATACACTTAACTAACAAGTTTAATTGAATGATTTCAAATGTAAGGGAGGGGTTTGTGAAATACTAGCAGTAAATGGACATGTTTGAACTTATACAGGGAAACCCAATACGCTGAGTTTGGGCTTTAAGTTTTATTTTCCAAATCTCTTCCTTGCTTTAAATTGTGAGTGAAGCAGTCTACATTCTAATAATTCAAAGTAATTAAACTTTAAGACAAAAGGCAGGTATATATATATAAACACTTAATGCCATGCAGGCTAACCATTATTTACCATGTTACATTTGTCTGGACTCTGATTATTTGAGCCCCATCTACGCAGCTAGCCAATTTGCTACCACCTTAGCGAGCTCTGCACAAACAGGACATGCCATTTTATATGAAAATCAGTTGACAGACATGTTAACGCTTGGCATGAATGATCTTAAAATATTACCTCAAGATGTTGGAGTGTTGATTGAGCTGGTTATGTATAACTGTAACCTGCATTAGAGAAAACCCAGGGAACATTAGTCTGGCTTGAAGGAAAGAAAGACCCAGCCCTTAACATGCAGTACTACAGTGTTTGTAGACAAAATGACACATGACAAACAGTGGCCAGGCATACCAAATGAGTTTATTTATATTTTGGTTTGGAAACAAGGCAGCTCACTCATCCCTTCCCACAGAGCTGTGTGGCAGTCTCAATTCCCACTGTACAGTCATGGTGGATGACATCCTCCCCCTCCAATATATACAGAAACAAACTGTGGGACAGTCCAAACACACAGGTCTTCCAGACATCGTGTCTCAAATTTCCCAGGCACTTTATTTCACAAAGACTTCTCGACATGACCAGCACACTTTAAGAACTCCCCTCCAAATAATTATAACCAGGTTTGGGTACAAGTCTTTTATTATTTTGGTAGAGATGTTTGAGACAGCCAGTGGAAAAAGATAGTGCAGGCAAATCAGATGCTTAGGACACTACCACAGGTGAAGTCATTGTTGCCTGGTTTTAACTCCCATAATTCTACCAGGGCCAGTGCTCTGGTACCGTTCACCCTCCAAAAGGAGTTCTCAAAAGCAGTTTGCTGTGTGCTAATGGTGGCAACTTCACCTCCCTTAATCTAATTCTGGTATCAGGAGACCTTTGAATAGTCAAGCAACTGCAAGAAAAATCAGACATACAAAAAAAAAAAATCCAAAAAAAAAAGTAAGTGTTGTATTGACCTGGTAGTAGTCTTAAAATACTAAAGGTATTTAAATTAAAAGGACTCCTGTAGCAGAGGAATCGAAGGAGGGTAAGTCATCAGGACGCTCAACTGGTTTACTGAAGGAAAAACAAACACGTTTCAATAGACAGCATTATTAATTTTACTGGGAGGGAGGCAGTGTGGCCTAGTGGTTAGAGCAGAGAGTGTGGTAAAAGATCCTAGCATTACTGTGTGTAACTGCAATTTATTTTCTTTTATGTGAAATCCTAATCTAGAAACTAAAATGACAATTATGCTACTTCAGACATCCTCATCTGTGTCAGGTCTGTGTATCTGAACAAAGTGAAGGCTAAATCAGACTAGTGCATAGTGAACAGGCATGTGGTTTTTGTAAAGAAAGCAGCACCCTCTCATAATTGAGTAAAGGGATACCCCAGAACAGGCAGATTCCCAAACCCTGCAGGTGCTTACCCAGGGAGTCAGTCCTGGGATATCGGGGGGAATTTGAGCTCTGCGATCTCAGAATCAGGAGAGCTACTGCCACTGTAGGTGTCTCTGAAAAGAAACAAAAAACACAAACCAAACCAAAGTGAGCCAGAGAGGAACAATTCCACATTTCCAAACATCTGTAAAAGGTGTACACGAATGGCAGTTAATTAAACCCTATCGTACCACTAAAAACAAAATCTAGGGGACCAACATGCACAACACAATTAAAAGCCAACATTGAAATGAAACTGCTTCAACAGTGAGTAAGCAATACATACAAACTGTTCAAGTAAATCAAAACCAGTACTGTTATTTTTTGTGGTGGATTTGTTTAAATGTTTAGCAGCAGCAGTTGTAAACTAAACTGAAGTGTGCAGAAGGTTAAAAGCAGTTATGTTAACATCCTAGAGTTCTCTACCTTAACCCCTCAGACCACAGCTTCATGAGAACTGTTTGCAGTGCGTACCTCCAGGATTTGCCCGATATTAAGAGATTCCCGGTTTGCATCAACTGCACCAGCCTTAAGCACTTCCCAATCTGTTCCTCTAAATCACATAATACAATTCTCCCATGATTCCAGCAAGCAGGAAACCGTGCAGGGGAAACATGGATAAATAAACTAAAACAGTTCCTCAATACAAAATTCTTGATTAAAAACTCCTTGCATTATAAAACATTGCATTCATGTCATAATAACCGATGACAGGAGAAGCCTAGAATATAACTAATTATTCAATGCAACATTACTACTTTCAGCAGTAATCGCAAACCTTGTTAAAAGCAAAACTATGACACTATTGTGGCATGTGGTTTTGGGTTTATGGTACTTCGCAGCAAGAACCAGACAGTTATAATATGAAATAACTGTAACAAACTTTATTATTAAGAATACAATCTTTTACAAGATGACATGGTCAAGAAAACACAGTGCATTAAACATTACTGAAAAGATGAACAATAGAAATACTTAAACAAGGGATCTAACTAAACAGACAAATAACTAACTGTTACACTATCAATACCAAGGATTCAAATCCAGATTGTGGCTTATATTTGGCATGCAAAATAGTATTTAATACAGATTGTGCAAACACAAGCTCTATGCACTTTACATCTGTATAGAGGTTTACTATGACAGCTCAGCTATTGTTTTTAAATTAGCCTCTTACTGATCTAATAGAGTTATTGTCCAGTTTTACTTGATCTGGATGCTGCATTTATACTATTGACTATAATACTATGTTGTCAAGTTTTAGGGCAGTTTTAACTGTATAAATTTAATAGTCACCAACTGATTTTACCCTGTTTTTCTGTCCAATTGTATTTTAAGTTCAGCTCATCCCTACCACCCCCGCGCTGACTCGGGAGCGGCGAAGACGAACACATGCTGTCCTCTGAACTGTGTGCTGCCCGCTTCTTTTCACTCTGCAGGCCCACCATGCAGCCAACCCTGAGCAAGCCCGCAGGCGGGCGGACAGTCTACAGGGGTCTCTGGTATGCAGTGAGCCGAGGACTCCCTGTCCCACCTTGCTTCATATTGTTTCTGATCTCCTCACTGCGCTTTTTGCAGTTTCCTCCTCATGCCGTTAGTTTGTGTTAAGATGGCTGGCAGGCAACGATTGCATACGTCATGCATGATTCACACTACTATAGGTTACCTTTCCATTGGATTAATCTTTGAATTAGCCAAACATGGTGATTGTTTTCACGAGAATAACACATTCACACTGGAGAAAAAGTTCAGCATCAGTCAGTACTGAGATCATTGTATCCAGGTCAATCCTGGCAAGTGATTGTTCTAACAGGGCTAATTTCCAATGAATAAATTCGTTCTTGCTTTTGGGATCGTTAAACAGGGGTTCGTGGTAGTGAAGTTAGCCTGCAAGTCTAATTCTGCTAGTACTGTACATTATTATCACTCAGGTCTTGTGTGTACCCGACTTGTGGATAAATTCAAACTTGCTTCATCTCATAATAGACTTCACTGCATGATCTGGGAAGTGGTCCTAATAAAGCCGTCAGGACCTGCAGGTGAAAGGCTGACTACTTGATGCCTGAAAAGTTGACGCCTAAGCTAAAATTCATCCTTAATGTATAGTAAGTCCAAAAGTCAGACCATTTCTGTAGGGGGGTGGTGCAACAAAAACTAACATTTCACCTCTGGGCTCTAGTCTACAAAAGCACATGTACAGTGACCATGAAAAGGTAAATAATTCAATTGCATTAATTTTAATACAACTTGGTGCACTTCACATTATAAAACTCAGAGATTCCCTTGTAAATATTTCTGGCAGTGCAATAAACAAATGAAAAAAAACAAAAAAAAAGGTTACACAAAATATCCAGATTTAGCACTGTTACTATAGCTAGCATCCTCACACTGTTTCATTCAGTAAAAATCTTCAAGTCACAAAAGCTCATGCAATAACAATACATTACAGCCAACGCCGAAGCTGTGATAGAAATGGGCAAAGTCAGTCCACAGGTTCCGTATTCCTTGGCGCCTTTAGAAGTCTGCTGTTTAAGGGATCAATGCATGGCGAGCAGTGTAGGGAGGGAAGCGGTTTCACTTCTCCAGATCTGGCAGTTCTCAAGGTCCCGAGTGATTTCCGGCATGGGGTTTTCCACCTCTCTCTCCGGTTCATTGCTCCTGGGTTCCTCGCACAGAGTCTTGCAGTCCACATCGTCCATTTTTAATGCAGTCAGAGGGTGTGGAGGTTGAGTGACAATGACATTTTCCTTTATCGATACTCTACTGCAAAATCACCACAATAATCACGATTACCACAGATTTACAAAATTGGTTATTTTAATAAAAATGTTTGAGCCGCTTGCATATTTGAGACTCACATTAATGCTCGCGGTATGGCATTTGAAGATCCAAGACAGGGGTCTATGTGGCAGACTACTAAACCAATAATACAGTCCACCTTATTATGCACAAGAACATCTCAAAGCAAGCTACACTTTCTGTGCTTTTTATTACCTGGCGGGGGGTTTAGTGAATGGTTCTCCTAGATTTATGCAAAACACTTATCCTACTTCCCCAAATACCCCCTATTAAAATAGTCAAGAACAAGACTGTGTGGATGGGAGGTACTAGGCTGGACTTCAAATCATTACATACACATTTTTCAGGAAGGAAAATAAAATAAACAAAAAAAAAAACAACCTAAATAAGCTACCAAAACAGAAACTCAGGACATTTAATTTGAAGTGATGGTGAGTGGTCAAAGTTGTTTCTCGTTCGCTTTAGAATTGGTGTTTTCTTTCAGAAAAGTAACAAATGTCCCAGTAACAACCTGGAGCAAGCAGCTTTCAGCTCAGTGTGTGTTACTGTATTGTACAGTAGAAACCATCATATCCAACACCTCTGGCATGTGTCACTTTCACATTCTGCTACCAACTGAACAGTACAGATAGAAACCGATCAATGCACATTTTATTATGGGTCCAAAATAGTAACTTCAGGTCTTAGCAGGACAGAATGGATTCTGTTGCAGATAATATTCTTTTTACATGCTGTTACTTCACAAAAAACACAACTGCCCAGTTTAACCATATTCAATAACAGAAAAGAATAAGAAAGCAAGGGATCATCATTATTGCACCGTTAAAAAGCCGAAACAAAATTCTCACCAACCTTCAAAGCCAATATGCACGCACTTTTGTTGATGCCGATTTAAAACACCATTTCTGTCTTGACTGTGCAAAATAAACTCAGATTACTTTGTCATGGACTGAGAAATATTGTATTATAGTGGTTTGTTTTGCAGTAACTGTCACTGGTTTTCTTTGTATATTATACCATACGTTGGTGTTTTAGACTATAATGTATCTGGCATTGTTAATGTGTAATACCCCCAAGTTAGTAAAGCAACTAAAATGTAATAGACCAACTCCCTCAGATCGGATATTTTTCCATATGGACCTACAGGTTCTACTGTACTGCATGGTTACCCGAGGGGCTGGCACAGTAACACTGTGTGTGTGTGTGTGTGTGTGGTTACCTCGGCGACAGGCGGCAGCCTCTCTGCAGGTAGCTGTTTAGTTTCCCGGCAGCAGCGAGCAGCAGACCGAAGTAGGGAGGGGAGGGTTTGATGGGGCGGGAGGTGAACTCAGGGTGGTACTGCACGCCCACGAAGTACGGCTGGTCTGAACCCCAAGAGAGAGGAAACATGTTACTGTCAAACAAAACACTTCAATACCACGCAACACACTCTAGGGCTGTTAGTCCCTTTCATTTTAGTAACCAAATTATTTTCAATGTTGGAAATCCCCTCAGATAACCCATAACAAAAAGTTTATAATAAATGATTACGATATTAATAAAGTGTACAAGGCTATCTATGTACATACATGGAAGACACTCTAAATAAATAAATACTTAATATGAAATAAGTAACCTTAGTCTGTAAAATTACTACCGTATAAAACACGAAGACCAACATATACATTTCACATGCATAGTTTTGATAATACTTAAATGTTGAGACCAACATTTCCATAACGTTGAAATGTTTAAACGATTAACACCCAACACACTCACAGAACTGTAGTGACACAAGACACACAGAATGGTCCTTAACGTTATACTTTAAGGACATACAAGGTCTGGCATGGTTTAGATTTCCATGGCGTGAGGTTTGGGAAATTAGTTCTTTAATTAAATAATTTTCAAGTTAACCTCATAATTCCCAGATTGTCAGGTGTATATTTAGCCCTTATTTTGTCAGCCCAGACAATGCTGTCAGTACTAAAAGTACACAGAATTTAATTTTTATTTTTAAATTAAAATGTGGTTAGAGACTTTCCACCATCTGCACTTAGCCAGAAGGATATCAAAAGATATTTAGTTATAAAAAGTAAAAAAACTACTGGAAAACTGGATACCCATGCTGACAATGTGCAAAAATAAAATTAAAGAAAAAACCTATATATATATATATATTTGTCCTAAAGTTAGTTGCAGAATGAAGGCAGGAGGGTTGGTCCACTGTGATATTTGTGTATCAAATTGCTAAGCTTTTTTTTTTTTTTTTTTGGTCCTTTGCAGATGTCTCAGAATGGTATGGCCTGTAAGTTCAGACTCACCATCCAGCTCAATGACCTCCATCCTCTCCCCCTCCACGTCCTGACCCACAAATCTCAAGCCCTTCTCCTCAAAGTGGTGCTTCAGCTCTGGGTTCACCTGCAAAAACCAGGAGACAGGAATTCACCAGGAACTCCTAACCATGGAGCCAGCCATTCAGAACCGTCAGAGTGACCCCCTGCATCAGGAATCATACCTTCCCAATAATGCACTCCTCCTGCACCGGGAATCATACCCTCCCATTAACACACTCCCGCTGCACCAGGAATCATACCTTCCCAATAATGCACCCCCCTTGCACCAGGAATCATACCTTCCTAATAATGCACCCCCCCTGCACCAGGAATCATACCTTCCCAATAACACACTCCATCAGTCACAAACTCGTAAAGAACAAGGTGCAGGGCTGGGGCATGGAGGGATTACCATTTCTTTCCCAGGTGTGCACAAACTGAACACTCAACTAACAATGCTTTTGAATACTCTCCCCACACTGGAAAAGAAAATACCTCAAATCGGTGTCTGTGTCTTTCATCAACATGGTCAACGTCACCGTACAGTTTCCCTACAAAACAAGAAATATATAAGGAATTGAACTACAAAACACACAATTCCTTACACTTCCGAATCCTAATTAACAAGGATTAAAGTATACATATGCATGCTATTTTGTCCACGCTGCACAGTTCTAGAAAGACTAATTCAGAAAACAATACTGTGTTTCGATGGTAAATTAATCTTTTGGCAGAAATCAATACTGATCATCACCACCTTATACTTTCCAGCATCACAATTGGATAAACATTTCAAGATATAGAAAGAAAATCTATACCGGGAAGAACTATTTTTTTTATATATCTAAATTACCAGTACTGAAAGAAGTGAGACATACAGGCACCTCAGCAGAATCCATATGGAGGATATTAACCTACACTAACTAAACAGAGAGACCGCTAGCAGGACATACTCAGTATGGAGCTGTTGCTTTTGAAGATGGTCCTCCTCTTGCCAAGCCTCATTGTGCCACCCATCTGCCCAGGGTTGTGTTCGGGCATGTCAATGACCTGTAAAGGGACACCGAGGGCATCAGAGCTGCTTTCAGAGACCAATATCCAGTTTCCAAAGCTGATTGCAGTTGCTTTTTCTGGTCTGGTTTGCTATATTGTACTTGATACGGCCAGACCAGGGAAAAAAGAAACTATCATCACTCAGCAAGGAGGCGTGTGCTGGGCAAGAAGCCGGCAGACGAACAGAGCTACACATGGCAAGCTTTTTTCACAACTCCAATGGCTGTCAAAGAGCTTGGCCAAAACAGAGACCTGGTGCAGCATGTGGAAGAAAAAAGAAACTGAATATTTTAACAAATCCAGGATGACTCTGAAATCCAGATACATTAATGGGTGATGTGCAGAACATAAGTGTGCTCCAGAAAATTACCAAAGTCCTTGACGAACACTGATTCAGTCAAACACCACAACCGTGCCGGGACCAAAAAAAAAATCATATGTAGAGCAAAAATAAAGCAGTGACAAACGTTCTTTCAATTGCAGAATCCATTTCTTGGAAAGCCTTTTTTTCTGAAACGTAGCACCGCTACAGGTTTCTTTAAAACACAGCACAATGCTATCCCACAATCCCCCTGTAACTGTTTGACGCAGGTCAAGAATTTCCTAGGTTGGCCCAGTTTGGAAAAGAAAAAAAAATCACCTATACGGAGTTTCTTGGCCGGCAGCAGCCTGCTGTGGAAATGAAGCATAAAAGAGCCTGGTCATGGCAGGCAAGGCTGTGCTTTTAGCAAAAGTGTCCACAGCAAGCAACAAGAAGCCAGGGCAGTAAAAGGTATAGGGGTTTTAAAAAAAAATAAAAAATACTAATATTTAACCAAAGATTGACAATCTTGCACTGGTTTTCCCAATATAGTATCTTGATATGCTGTACAGAATCAGTGTAATTAAATATTGTATGTAAAAGTATAAATATCCCTATAAATACTTCAAACAAGTCAACTTATGAACACCTACCACTGGATATTTGGTATCAGGATCAAATTCCGTGGAGTTGGCACCTGTGAAAACGAAACAAAAATAACTGACATAAAACAAAGTCTGCTAATGAAGAATTTCTCTTTGGTTTAAAATGAAGCTTCCAGTGGAATTTCCCTTAGAGCAGAGACAATGCCAATGCCGGGAATTTGAAGATCATAAGGCTCCATAGGCATCTACAGCACCCCAGAATGCCGAGGGCTCTTTTGTGCTTGCTAACTAATAATTTTGATGTGCACCTTAGTAGTGTAGTAGATTAACCCACCACATCACTGGTTGCTTTTAATCTGTGCAGGAAAATATGAATGAAACTATGTACACCAACTGGACTGCATAAAGGGGTAATGTACAAAAATGTTCTTTGCATTTTGTGGAAGCAAGCATTATCAGAAGCAGCTGTAGCTACACTAACTTCTAAGAAGCCAGGTGACAAATATAATCTTTTGGTTCTTTGCAATTTAGAATATGCAGGTATCTCAAAGTAAACAGTTGCTGCTGCTTCTTGGTACCTGATCACTGGAGTTCAAACATAGTATAACAGTCTAGTTGAAAGAATGACATGTGACAAACAGCAAAGCAGACGTTAATCAATACTGCAGCATCTGAAATATTTGCTGATCAAGGGAAGAACAAAAATAAAATTAAAAAATTACCTTGCCAGCCGAGAACATTGCGCGCAAACTCACAAACTGCCAGCTGCATACCAAGGCACACTCCTGCAATACAAGGAACAGTGTTAGGATTCACTGCGAGAGGGTTGAACACAGTTCGGATTCACTGCGAGAGGGAATGTGTGCTGGGAAGGTCCTTACCCAGAAACGGCTTTTTCTGTTTTCTGGCCCAGGAGATGGCGTGGATTTTCCCCTCTGTGCCTCGAACCCCAAACCCTCCAGGGACAAGAATGCCACTAAAAACAGAGGGTTATAATTCACTAGGAGATAAAGGGGTGTATTCAACTGATCTAAACAGTCTGACTGATACCACCACTGCTAAAATTAAAACAGGACTAGCAGCTCTTTAAAAACATACAACTTCAAGGAAAGTATTGATTTGAATGGTTT
Organism: Polyodon spathula; assembly: GCF_017654505.1. Classification (NCBI taxonomy): domain Eukaryota; kingdom Metazoa; phylum Chordata; class Actinopteri; order Acipenseriformes; family Polyodontidae; genus Polyodon; species Polyodon spathula. Next base: position 7,531 of record NW_024472081.1, on the reverse strand, counting down.
TGGCATTAAGAACCACCATGGTTTAGAGTTACTGAATGTGTGTGTTCCAGAGGTAGAATTACATCCAGTGACGCTGTGTCTTCCAGCGCAAACATGTCCCAAAGCAAAATCACAACCAGTTATACACAACTGTCCCACCGCCGTCAAATATGACCCTGCATTATCAAAGACGGACTCACTTTGCGCTGCACAGCTTCTGCCAGGCCTCATGGTATCGGACCGGCTCGTCCTGCAGGGTCGATGACTCCAGATCAGCACAGTCGATATACTGCAGGGGAGAGGGGACTGGATCAGTGTGAGAAACCCAGGCAATGACAGCTGAACAATCACAAACCTGATACCCACAGGAGAGGGGACTGGATCAGTGTGAGAGACCCAGGCAAAGACAACTGAACAATCACAAGCCCGATTCTCACAAAACTAAAAAAAAAATCACCACAATCACCAGGTGGTTTCGGAATTTACCAACGTCGGTAAAATGCAGGCCCATGTCAACCTTTCATTTTTTTGAGACCTTGTGTAAAATTTCCTGTGTCTTATTCCCGTGTGAATTGACCATGTTAGAGTTACGTTACAATTGATACAGCATTTCCAGGGTACTCACCTCAAAGCAACACCAGACTTTACAATAAATCATAATAATAAAATTGGTGGGATGTATCCCCTACAGTTGTGTAAAAACGCAATGATTGGGCATAACCCAACTGGTGATCAGGGGGGGAAAAACACAAAACATAATTGGCGACTCTTACATGTATGCTTTGAACAGTGCACTTGAAGTTATGTATGTAAATATATCACTCAAGGGATGAAATGGTTATTCTAGTCTTAGGAAAAGAAGGTACGAAATTAGTTACTTACACCCGGGTCACTGTTTACAAATCATGCACAACATCGCATTTCATTTTGCATTTGCTGGCTTTCTTTGATGAAAACTAATCCACACTTGGGAGGTTCCTAGACTTCATCTGCTTTCTGACCAACTCGGAGGACACCTGATTTTCAGTCATGCTTTACACAGCGCTTTAAGTGCACACCAGTGACTACAGTGCTAGAAAATGCAGAAAGTCACTTAACAGGACTGAAATTACATTTGCTTAATCTTTCCCTATGCAGTGTCCCCTCTAGTTTCTCTCTGGCTTACGCATAAAAAAGAAAATAACTTGAAATATTGAAACACTGAATTGGTCAAGGGCCCTTACACAGAAAATACAGTACTTGTACAATTTACAGTCAACATGGTCTAAGTGTGAATAAACCCAATTCGTGAATTAGAGCCAGGATTCTAACTAGTCAAATTAAGATCTTCAAACATCTAAGCAGCAGCTCCACACAGACACCCCTCCTTTCAAGGCTAAAGAAGGAGCTCCAGCAGCACTGCCGGTCTCCAATCTCGCCCCCTGGTCAGTGCAGCTCTACCTTGATCTCCAGTCTGTGGTTGATGGCGAGAGCAGAGTGTTCCAGGGCCTTGATAACAGAGGCGTAGGAGTCAGACAGCTTGGTGTACTTGCCGACCAGGGCAATCGAACAGGTCTCCAGCATGCGGTCTGACCTGGGAGGGCAGAGCTCAGGTATTAGACAATGTAAATTACAAAAAAAATCTGAATTTGAGACACACTGCTTTCTAATCAAACAAACAAATGTGTCTGTATACAAGAAACACTGGCCGAAACAGTTACCTGAAACATCTACAAAAATGATCAAGCTACAGAAAAAAAGCTGATTAGGACTTGAAACTCACTATTTCAGCAGTGCCCTTTAAAGGAGTGCTAAAAATTAAATATTCAAAATACTTTATTTTCTTTTTCTGCTGTATGTCAACATTTCGCATTATGCAGAAGACTTTGCTGTCCTGTGCAAAACTACACACAGTGGAGCAGACAGTGTACCTGTCAGCCATCTCTTTCCACTTGGTGAGTATCCTGCGGGGCTGTGGCTCAATGGGCAGGTTCAGGCGATGGCAGAAGTAGTTGATCACGCCCTGCTCCTCCAGCAGCAGAGGCACGCGGTAGATGGACGAGACGTCGTGAACGCAGATCACCTGCACACACAAGGGACCATTCACTAGGGCTTACATTCTCATATAGTGGTTTACTGTCCTGTAGTAACGTAGGATAGATGAGCCAAAGTGGCTTTTAATTCACAAGCACCAGCGCAGCTATGAAGGGCAAACCCCTGAACTCAGGTAAAAGCAAATGCATGCCAGGGAAGCAAAAAAAAAAAAATCCAAACTTTGAATCCAAACTTGAACTGCACTATAAATTCCAAAATGAATACAAAAAATAAAATAACTGTGAATCTTATTTTAAAACAAGTGCAAAGGCTACACACAGGGTATAACAAAGCTAACAAGAAACAACTTGGTTGCAGTAAGGAGCAGCTAATTTTACAATAACAAAATTCTAGCACTTGCTTATGACCTGAAGACAGAAAAAGCCTTTCCTACCTGTTCCGGCTCCACGTGACAGAACATGGAGATCTTCTCCTTGACAGAGGTCTCCAGAAGATTTGTGCAGCGACATACCACCTACAGACAGACAGAAATCAGTGACAGAGTGCAACCTCCTGCCTTGCTTTAAATAGAATTTAATTTGCATCCAAACAGAGGCACACGGAAAATGTATGTTTGACATAAAGCCAGAGCTTCCTCGATATACCCACAGACTTCAATACTCTTAATAACTTTTGTCCATTACATGTCTCATCACAACGAAGTATACATTCCGTCAGCAACAGCTGTGTGATCATAATTAGAGCCATCAGTATGATAAGGTTTGCGACCATGACAAACCATCAGAGAGCAGTATACAGATGCATCTCAAAAAGCTCATTTCATATTGCAGTTTACAAAATAAACTTCCTGAAAGTAAACATTATTTCATAAGGGTTAAAAAAAAACTACCTTGAGCTACGCATTGAGTCTTTACTGCAAGTCTGATCAGCCACATAGGTAACAAACTTACTGTATATATATCTTACTATGAGCGTAGTAAAACTTGGAATGGCTCCAACTGTTATGCAAGGGGAGTCTTATTTCCATGCTGGTGTTAATAATATTCATAAACACATTACAACAGACAGACGCTGACCAGGTCTGGAGAGAGGCCGAGCCCGCGCAGCTCTCGCACGCTGTTCTGAGTCGGCTTGGTCTTCTGCTCACCCGTCGCACTGGGCTGCAAAACAAAAAGGAAGCCCAGTCAGGGGCAAATTGAATACCTTGAAGGGCCACCATTTCATTTTCAGGATTTAGATCAAAGCACCTGCCAGGAGGAATAGAACCTCTGGTAGAATACTTTGTAAACATTAAAATTACAAAGAGTGGTTCCATATGTGTGTATGAAGTATTGGTCTTAAGTGTTTTGGAGATATGGCCGGGGGTTTCAGCAGTGAAACAGGTATTCTCAACGTGTCCAGAAGAATCAAAGATCACAAATGTGTAACAAGTACAAAGCCAGTATCATAGGTCTTTGTTATCTAGAAATAGATAAAGCACAGCATTGTGGCAGCTATATTAGCTCACATGTCAAAGTGAAGGGTACAGTTAGATTATTACTTCAGGTGTTTCCATAACATTGCAAACAGGAAGCCAGAACCTCTAAGGGTTTGACGCATGAGAAGTTGAAGATGCTCCGTAAGACTTAAAGGCAGAATGAAATAAACAGTGATCAAACGGCCCAGAAGGTCTGAGAGGGGTGCAGGGGGCTCCTTACCTGAGGGACAAGGCTGACGTGGATGTTGCAGAAGTTCTCCCGCTTCACTTTAAACTGGAACTGCCGGAAGGCTTCAATGAAGGGCATGCTCTCAATGTCACCCACCGTTCCACCCAGCTGGAAACCCGAGAGAAGAATGTGAGAGCATACCATCACTGCCAGTTACACTGCACACGAGCAAAACTGAGACTGGCTAGAGGTGAGCTGTACCACACACCTACTGATCGTGTCAATTTACAAAAGAATCACGACCCAACCAACTCTCCTGCAATGAAAAACTACCAATATTCAGAACGTAGAATTAAACTCTAAATTCCTAGGAACAGTGCTCACTTTTGTAAACAATACAGGATGTATTTACATAAACTGCTTTAGTAAAAACAAAGAAAATATGAACTGAATGGATTTTGTGGCTGAAATGGTTAAGATTAATAGGCAAAGTAACCAGAAGGGAGTATACATTTCAAATGGACAGGCTTGATTCAATGCAATATGGCATGGAGACCCAGGGTTAGATTAGTCCTGGACCTGATCCAGGGTTTCACAACTCCCTGTTGAGGTATTTCATTGAAATGACCTGGTACTAGGGCAATCACACCCTTGCAAATCAGCTCTGAGCTGATCATATATCACAGCATGAATAAAAAGTCTAACGGATATAGTGAGTTTGATCTCAGTATTGATTCCTTATTGAGGGGGGAGTCGGGCTGTACCTCAATGACGCAGACTTGGGGCTCTACTTCGTCATCATCAACAGGGACCTTGGCTTGGCGCAACACCCACTCCTGGATGGCGTCCGTGATGTGAGGCACGACTGGGAACAAGACAGCAACACATACTCTTAGAATAGCCACCAAAAGCTCCAGCACAGCCACTGCAACACTGGTGCTTTTAGTGACTGTAGGACCAGTGCAGTGATTTCTACATCCAGTCTTGCCCAGGTTGCCCCCCTCACTCCCTTCCTATCCCTGGCTGTGGTTACCTTGCACAGTCTTGCCCAGGTAGTCCCCTTTGCGCTCCTTGTTGATAACAGACTGGTAGATCTTGCCAGTGGTCAGGTTATTGTCTTTGGTGAGCCGGATATCAAGGAAGCGCTCGTAGTTCCCCAGGTCCAAATCCACCTCGCCACCATCATCCAGCACAAAGACCTCGCCTGCAAGACCAACGGTCAGCATGCATTAGCCAGGTCAATTTACATGCAGCACAGTTTGAAAGAATAAGAAACAAAACACAACTGCTTAATACTTGCTTTTTAAAAAAATTTTGGTTCCCAGATCTTACGGATAGCCAATTCAATGCAACGCAAATAACTCTTTTGGGGTACACAGAGCAAATGTAAAATAAAGAATTCAATACTGGAGATGTGAGAGTCAGTAAAATAAATTGTAGAGCCAGCCAGTTGAATTAAGGCGGCCACACTGGGGAATGCAGATTAAGGGCAGCAAATTTAACAGGGCATTTAAAAAAAAAAAAAAACCCACCCGAGGCAAATTCACAGACAATTTCCATATATACAGAGAACTTTGTATATTTATCTTGTTCAAAATGTTAAGCATTTCCCCAAGGGCTTGGTTGCACAGCTAACTCACTAGCTTCCCTTTCACCGCTGCCACAAGTGAAATGAGTGATGTTTTCAGCTTTCTTCCCCATTGAACTGATCTGCATAACAGAACCACAATTCAACACAATTGGCAGCCTCTGCTTGAGAACAGGCCAAGACAGAACAACAGTGGGCAAGGTCAGGATTGAGGTGGGCTTGCTTGCTGTAAGAAGGCTATTTCATTGCGGCTGCTCACCTGCCTGCTGGGGCAGTGCCTGACTGAAGACGGTGCCTAAATGCACAAACGTCAAACAAAGAAAACGGATGCACACCACCCACCGTGCTCGTAAGGCGAGAAGGTTCCTGCATCGATGTTGATGTAGGGGTCGATTTTGATGGCGGTGACATGGAGGCCACAAGACTTGAGGATGGTCCCCACGCTACTGGCAATGATCCCTTTGCCAATCCCAGAGATGACACCGCCAGTGACCAGAATGTACTTCATTTGTGTCCGCAATCTGGGAGAGGACAAACAAACGGATAATGCATTATTATCTGGAATAATGATGTGGACATGTGTGGGTTGTAACAGTTTATATTGAAAAAAAAGACTGAACAAGTTCAAAGAGTTCCTTGCACTACATGACAAGCCCAAGATTTTTGTGGTGATGGATCAGTCCTAATACAAAGATCATATAGCTCTAAATACTAGGGCTTGCCAACAGTTTGATATCGATTGAACCATCCGATGAAACAAACTTCAAATGCTCACTCATATAACTGATGAATTCCCTTGGCAGCTGGTCAAGTAGAAGTGCCTTCTTACTTGTTTTTCCCCACCCTTGAACAAACTGTGGAATCTACAAAGCTGTCAGAAGAAACTGCAGTAATGGTGTCAGACTTTACATCAGTATAGTGCAGTTGAAATCTCCCCCCTTGTGGCTTCAGCATCTCTCGACTACAAAGGACACTAAATCCATCCGCTGCACTGCTAGAGCTGCTTCCTGTTTACGCTCCCGTGTCAAGTTCATGAAACAACCTTTGGCTATCACTGTGGCAACAACTAAAGATAGTTCAGCTAATCTGACAGAACTTGTCTTCTCATCACTGGGTCTTAGCTTCTCAGAGTACTATCACCTTACCTAATGTATTTGTTTAATGTAACAAGGGCCAATTGTAACAGCATTTCAGTGACCTTTTATAGCATTAATTCACTGGGGTTGCTCAAATTTAAAAATACCTAATTTTTTTTTTTTTTCCTTTTCTCCAAGCTTTTGTGAAAACAACAATAAGCCACAGGATATAAGTTTATGGTAAAGATAAATAGAATTGTGATGTCTCCAGCTTTAACGGTTTAAAAGCAAAAAACAACAGAACCCCGGGTCAGAATCCTGCATAGTGTGAAACCACGTACCCGGGTAGCACCAGGCTTGGCCCGGTTCTGGCCCTGGTAGAGCATGGCAGTGTGAAAGGTGCTTAAGACGTTAGGTTTACTTAGCAATGATTTTCTGAGGTGAACCATTGTTTTGTTTATTTTTTTCTCCAAACAAACAAACAAAAAAAATACAAGTATAAAACAGTATTACATATAATATTTAACACACTGTCTAATAACCAGTCAAGTACACGTTCTCCCACTTTAAAAAAAAATAAAATAGCAAACAAAGTACATTAACAGAATGTTCCCAAACATTGCTGTTCACTTGCGCAATCTAGCACAGCGCCCCTGACGCCTTTCCGATTCAAGTTCATTGGTTGATCTTCTAAAAAACGACAGGCTTGCGACGCCTTTATTAGCTCAGTGGGATGTCAATCACACAGTAGGCCGGCTTCTGTCACGTTGCTCTTGACAAAATAACTAACGCAACACACACGCTTTGGACGGTATTAATATTTCAAGTGACAGTATACAGAATATAAAGTTTTTAAAAAATATATTGTCGTACAATACTGTATTAATAAGACAAATAATAATGAAATAGCGCTGCACAGCTAGGCAGTTGTAGTAATGCGTGGACACTGGGAAGCCAGCGAAAGCGCGGCAATTTAACAAGGGTTTTTTTTTTTTTTTTTTTTTTTTTTACATAAACATTTCACAAAACAGAAAAAAAAAGAAAACTTAACGTGGTTTTACACACAACACCCGTTTAGACTGGCCCTTGTGTATTATTTTGTTTCCCATGTCGTGTAGTAACCTGGCGAGCAACGTCGCTGCATTTTGTATTTACCTTATCGATGTATATTCGTAATTACAAAATTCAAATGAACAAACACGTTACTG